>NW_015506384.1:199743-233098 GCF_001515645.1 Sinocyclocheilus grahami
AAAAGTCAAGACCGAAGCCTGGCACGTACTTAGGGGGTTGCAGAAGCGTTCTAGCTCATGTCTTCATCTTAGAATCTAACTGAACCACCGACTCGGGGCGGGCCACTGAAGTGCGGCCTTTAAAGTCTGCGAAGATTCACGCCTCTCAAGAGGGGCTTGTCCAATGAGAAAGACGGAAATTCCAAGCGGGAGGTGGCAATTGCTGCCCTTTGTCTCTAAGCATGGTATTTCGCATATGTAATTTGCTTGGGTGTTGATGGACAAACAAATAAAGATTCTTAGAACACTAATATGTTGCATAGGTATAAACATACAATATACACTCTCAATTAGATCATCCGAATACGAATTAATAGAGACCAAACACGTTATATGTAAGGTTACATGAATGAGTGGTTCTATCATAAGCATGCATAAACTAGTCTACAATACAACAGATAATATACAAGACAGCAATAATATACACAATGACCTGAAGGATATGTGTGTTCATATAAAGAAAGGTTTTCCTATTAATTAATTAGAGAAGAGTCAATTTTTCACTGTGCACTGTGGATTTCCTATGGAAATTGTAGTGAGAGGGGTGACTCTCAACATGCCATTAGGTCGTAAAATGTATCTGGTGTCAGGGTTGCCATGGTAACCAGGGTCCTGGGCCCTGTTCACATACAACTTGGCACCCAGTATGTTTATTGGGGGAGGGGTCTGTGAACGTTTTGTTAATCTAATGAATAACTGATTAGTTAAATCAAATGAAAAATTGTGTGTTTGATTGGTCCAGACGCAACAGGGTCTATGGACCCTTCCCCCGAAATGCGTCTTAACACCTCAAAAAGGCAGAACAGGCCTCTAGTTCCATGGCAACCAATGCTGATATCATATCACTGGTTTTATTGCCCAAAGGAATGTGGGCAGAGAAACTCACTAATTTTCCTCATAGGAATGACACATAATGCCAAGAGAAATGGACTGTTCTCTAATTAATTCATAGGAAAACCTTTCTTTGAATGAACACGCATATCCTTCAGGTCATTGTGTATGTTGTTACTGTCCTTGTATATTGTCTTTTATATTGTATACTGTTTTATGCAGGCTTATGATAGAACCACTCGTTCATGTCATCTTACCTATATGTAATCCTACCATGTTTAGTATCTACAAATTCGTCTTCTGATGATGTAAACAAGAGTGTATATTATATGTTGGTACATAGGCAATATATTAGTGTTATAAGAATCTTTAGTAATTTTGATTCAAGTTCCATATGCAAATTACCATGCTTTCACACAAAGGGTCATAAAACTCCCCAGTATTTCCAAACTCCCGCTTGGAATTTCACCCTTTCTCATTGGACAAGCTCATCCTGAGAAGCGGGAATCTTCTCAGACCTTAAAAGGCTCACGCACAGTTCCGCCCAGGTCTTTTGTTGTCCTTCTTCTGCTAAGAAGTGTGTTGGAGCCTGAGCCGGTGCGGGCGTGCCTGGCGAGCTCCAACACCTAGCTTTCAGTCTGCGGTTCTGTTAGATTCTGAGAAGATGGGGATGTGAGCTAAAACGCTCTAAGGACACCCTAAGTCTGCGCCAGGCCTCGGGCCTTGACTTTCCATTCACCAATATCATCTGACTCAAACTGGTTCTTTTTTTCATCAACCAACTTCAGCAAAGATCAACTTGAGTCTTCAGATTGCATCAGGACTCTCTGTCAGACAGACAAGACGTGCAAGTATCAAACTTAGTCTTATTAATTGATACATGAAGTATCATTTGCACCTTTTTAGAAAGGTGTGTTTGAACTAAGAAACTGATGTTTCCTTCAGGCTGTAAATCTGCTGAATATCCAATGATACCATAGCTTCATGTTTTATTTCTCTTCTCTTTACTGCCTAAGCTTTAATCCTGTTCCTATACCAACTGTACGAGTGTGTGTGTGTGTGTGTGTGTGTGTATGTTAGACTAGTTTAAGTGTTTATGTAGTTAATAAAGTCTTACTTGTATCACACTTGAGGTTGTTCATTGTTTGCTCATAACCGCAGTCCCTAATCATGCAGATTTCTGCTACATGCTCTGTGTAGTATTGTACAGTAAGAAAGTTATTTCCCTTAGCCAGGAAATTAACATTCTTAGAATTGACAGACAGTTGACCCTGAGAGGTCAAGTAGATACTTACAGCGGATCTAAATATTTATAATTAATTATAACTAGTTATGATTCATTATTCATATTTCCCCTTTGAGCTGATTCGCTACACATCAGTTAACTCATGCTTATTAATTATTTGAATAAGACGTTTTCTTGAAGGCATATGGGGTTCAATATGATTTCTGTCACTATTACTCACTGTACAATTAAGATCACCTCCCAAAAATAAATAATCATCATTAGAAACATCTTGAAAAACAGACCATAGTGTATCTAAAAACAACATCCTATCAATGATTGAGTTGGGGACATACACACAAATAAAAACAAAATAATAATTATCCACTTGTGCTCTCACTTTTAAAAGTCTACCCTTCAAAAACTCCTCAACTTTGTACAAGATCGGGTTAAAGGTTTTTGCAAACAAGATTGCTACTCCTCCACTTAACGTGGTGTTGTGGCTAAGAAAAGATAACCCTTCCACTCCTTCATCCAATCATTTACATTGTTTACATCACTATGCATTTCTTGAATCAAAGTAACATCTATTTGTTTCTGCTTGATAATTTCATACAGCTCAGCCCTTTTCCTATAATCTCTAGCACCATTAATATTCAAGGAGGTAATCTGCACTTCAGCCATACTGGAATAAATAAACAACCAAAAAAACACAAGCAAACCCAAAATACTAATACTCTTAATCCTCATTTTCATTTAAATCCATACCAACGGTAAACTTCCTTGTTTGAAAGGCACCCTTCTGCTATTAGACTTTTGGCTTTGTCAAAAAACTACTTTAGATCAGGGAAATATTCCTTTACAATTTCCTTTTCCACATTTTTCCTTTTTGTCGGTACTTTGAACATCTTGTTCTCTGCTTCTAACTCAGACACATCTTCTTCCCTCACATTTTCTACATCACTGTTCAACAATCCAATTTCTGCATTTAGAGAAGTTTCTGAAGTATCCTTACATTCATTCACTGATTCCGTTGAGGTCGATCCAGCTTCCACAGGCCCCTCGACAGATGTTCCTTTCCCAGCAATTTTATCCGCAGTCAGCACTGCTTTGGCCGGACCGACCTCAGACGGTTTTACAGTAGGCCTACCTTCCTCATTTGCAGCACTATCCTTACTACCTCCAGCTGCGTTACTCTTGTCAGGGCATGAACGGATTAAGTGCCCCGATTTACCGTAACCAAAGCATTTCATTTTGTCAGTAGTTACGAACACTACATATTCAAAATCGTCCACACGAAAATTTAGTGCCAAGTCCAGTTCAGCGTCGTCTTTAATTATCATGAAAGCGAATCTCCTAAATGAAACAATATGTTTCAATAAAGGAGACTTGCACCTGATTGCAATCTTTTTGATCGGCAAAACCAACTTTCCATAACGTGAAAGTACTTGCAAAATATAATCACTAAGAAAAGGAGGGATATTCGATATTGTGACTTTCTTTGATGGTAATATCAGAGGCAAAACAGGTGTAAGTATTTCATCGATGATTATTCCTCGCGCAACAACCTCATTTGCTCTTTCCACCGTATTCAAAAAGAATCACGGTCGCGTTATTCATTCTGGATGCAGAGATAATATTTTGATGGCCAACAACTTCTCCTACACCCAGACAGCAAGCCTCCACACTCGCCACGGATACTATCTTGACTCTGTGACGCCGTGTGAGGAAATCAAGCCCATTCCCACCCCGAGCTGCCATGCTTTCTAAGAAAGCAGGTAGCACTAACAAAACACACACAAGATAAATACTAAATCAAATAAACAAACTTAGAAGTAAAAAAAAGAAAGAGAAAAGTAAGGAAACACAACAAAAGCGAATACACGCGTTCACACTCACTAAGCTCTCACACACGCTCCACAAACACCCACACATGCGCTCGAGAGAGAGAAAGAGAGAAGGAGAGGAGGAGAGTTCCGTTGAGCAGCAGCAACAGGATGAGCTCCTGATTATTTTACTTTTAATGTTATTTTAAAAAACTGCAGAAGTCAACTAGATGAGAGCAACCTAAAGGACCACACAACTGCCCAAGAGAGAACAACTCTCAAACTGAGACCCTTCCAGACCAAGGCCTGTATGAAGTTAATCACAGACTAAAACCTCAGAGAAACAAAGGAGGATATCAAACATCAATCATCAACGAATAAGGAAGAGACCCAGAAAGTAAGTTAGGAACTTCTGAATCAATCAGCAATATTTACTTCAGGAAGAATATTTTGGATGTTTTTTTCATATGGCAGTGTCAATGAAGATGGTCGTTTTGGTCTTGTTTTACAGTCTATGCACAGATTTTGATCAATATTTTAATATTGTGGATATTTTTATCAATATTTATATATAGTTCACAGAGGAACTCTCAAAAACAAACAGAGATAGTTTTTTCAGTTGTTTGTTTACATTCTAAAACCAGCATGGCCGCTGCAGCATGCAAGCCCCGCCCCTTTGTGTACCCTCAGAAGAGCTCTGCACATTCTAAACAGCTCCACAGACAGAAGCAGATCAAGCACACTCCTGGAGCACTGTTTGCTGACTATGACCACAGTTCAATGACCAACCTGCTCTTCTACACTGAAAGCAGCTCCTTATGGCATACTGCTTTCTGCCAACACTTCACCTTCACCACAAAAAGAGGCATCTGTAAAGGCAGACAGATCCTGGTATTTGAAGATGCTGAAGGAAATGAGGAATCAAGAATTTTATCTCTGAACTTATACCACAACGGCACTGTCATGATCCAAGGCTCATCCAAAGGATCTCACGCTAAACACCTGACCTTTCTAGAGACCCCCACTGACAATCAGCAATCACCTGCAGCGGATGAGCCTCACTCTTCATCAGATCCACAGACCAAAGCCCACAGCACTGCTCCAGAAACAGAAGCTCTTATTCTCATCGACTCCAATGGAAAATATGTAAATGAGGAACTGTTATTTCCAAAAATGAAAACACAGATAATGTGGTGCCCGAATACCAGCAAGGCTCTTCAGATCTTATCTGATAAAAATCTGAAAGAAACTTACAAACACATCATAATCCACAGAGGGACCAACGACTTACGAGCAGCGAAGGGCAACGTGGCTCCTGTGCTCAGAGAGGTGGCCCTCAGAGCCTCAGAACGCTTCCCAGAAGCTAAAATAACTCTGTCCACGTTACTGCCACGGAGTGATGTGCCTCTTCACGTGAGCTCCTGTGCTCAAAGAGGTGGCCCTCAGAGCCTCAGAACGCTTCCCAGAAGCTAAAATAACCCTGTCCACGTTACTGCCATGGAGTGATGTGCCTCTTCACGTGATCCATGGAAACAATGCAGAACTCTCCAGAACCTGTGCACTCATTCCAAATGTACACCTGGCTTACCATAAAGACATTCGGCCCCATCATATGCATGACTACATACACCTCAACAAGAAAGGAGTACAACTTTTCGTAAGAGTGCTGAAAAACACAGCATTTGGTAAAACAGGAAACAACAGAAATCTACACAGGAAGAGCAGCTCCCAGCCACAAAGAAACGTCCACCCTCCTCCAAGAAGCAGACAGGACTCGACCCCTGGAGCACCATCACAGAGCTACGCCGCAGCAGTCCAACAGCCACAAAACCCTGCGGCCGCAGAACTCAACCAGATAAGACACCTGCTCAACATCATCTGCTCCAAACTTGTCACATAATGTACAAAAGTGTAGGGCCTCTGTGAACAGACACAAATGAACGATTGAATCTCCGCATTCCACTGGAAAAACGAAGGTCTCCTCCCAACCATGTGAGAGTCGTAAAACTGAACCATGGTCAGCCCAGGTGCCAATTGTCTCAAATATGTTCCTGTCCCGCTCAGCTTATCTTTACAAGAAACACAAGGAGAGAGTGATTTACAAAACCACCTCCTGGGTCGGCAAGCACTAAGACAGCAGTAACTGACCCCTGCATCTGGACTCATATAAGCAACAGAACGTCAGTGTTGTCTCGTGACTGGCTTCAGCATAAATAAACTATCTAATAAACAACAGAACAAAGAACCTGGTATCTGGAAATGTTCCAGCGACAGACACTCCTGGACCCCATGACCGTTTAATGCATAAATTGATAATCCGATAAACAGAAAGCGACAGATTAATTGCTCCATGTCCGAGCGAGAAGAATGGACCGAGGCCTTTTGGCCTTTTGGCCTTTGTGTTAATCGTGCTCCAACTTGCGCTCACAAGCTGCACCATCAACCGATCGGTCATCCTGAACTCAAACACTCCGTTGAAGCTTTGTGAATGCCAGAGATCTTCGAAAGCCTAAAGTCTTGCAAACTTTGACTCTCTCAGAAGAACTGCTAAAGCCTCTGCGTCAGCAGGAAACCAACCAATCTCCGGAGGGCATTCCCAGAAACTACGTCATCCAGACGCCCGATCAGCAACCAATCAAAAGCCCAGGATTCCCTCAAGCAGCCAACAAGGAAGCTTTTCAGCACAAACGCAAGTAACAAACAAGGGCTGCGTCCGAAACCGCCTACTCAATGAGTAGGTACTTAATTTCAATAAGTACTTACTTAACGAGCGCAAAAAGAGTTGGCACTCTACAGCCAAATCTCGTTAAGTATGAATGAGATCCGGACTTCATCCGCCATGTTGACATTATCATGTGATCTACGACGTTACAAGCGCAACAGATACGAGCGACAGGTTTAATTGATCTCTCTGTAAATATTTAGATGTTTATGAAATGTCCTCATTTTGTGGTCTTGTTGAAGAAACAGCTGCCCTTTTATTGTGATTGTAGTATAACCAATACATTTTGGGTTAATTTAAATTTTTATATATTTAACCCAACTAATATGACCCACAGTTTAATCTTTAAATATATAAATTTTCCTTACGATAACCCAAAATTGTTATCTCTTGAATATATATATTTTGTGTGCAATATTTTTCATCCACAAACAAAACCGGCTTAAATCTCCTTTGTTTTCCTCTTTTTCTTGTTGAATTTAACTCTCTTGTTTCATCCCTCCGGCTTATAAACAACATCAACAACAAATGCAATATTTTGATGCATTGATTATATGAATATTATGATTAAAGATATTTAACCTTGTCATTGTGCCTCTTTTTCTGTGTATATAATCTCATACTATGATGTATGCAAACCCATTATATTTATGTTTTCTGCTTTTTGTCATTATGATTGTTCATTGTTTAAGATACTAGCATCTTTCCCTGAGTTTGTGTGTAATTATAAGTTCTGCAGTATTAATAAAAAAAGAAGATAAGATCGACAGGTGCACTAACACTTCATAGCATCAGTAACTCCACAACCCTACCTAGTACAGTTTTCCTCAGCGTTTGCAATGTTTGTAATATCTGTATGTATTTACAGACGGTGAACCCACATCCTACTGCCATCTCAACACAGCTGAGCCAGTTCTGCAGCTTTATTCTGATGAAGCAGCTGACCCCCGTGTGCACCTTCAGCTGTCTCTGCCGTCCATCACGACCCTCAATGCTGCAGTCAGACTGAATCTGATCATGGAGGAGAAAGGGGCATCGAGGCTATCATTGCCTGAGTGCACAGAGAGGATGAGGCCCCCCGTACCACACAATCTTGAAGCAAGAGCAGGTGAACACATGCGGGACGATCTGGCTGCTGCTGTGTCTGCTCTAAACAATCGCCTGTTCTCCATGAGCACGACTACATTTACACAGAGTAAAACATTTTACAATTAATGTTGTCAGCATTTCATTTCATATGTTTACAATTACATGCTAATTTTTGTCATAACTTCATTACTTTAGTGGTGTAGTGGGCTAAAGCACTGAGCTGGTCAGCAGAAGGTTGCACTGGTCAGCAGAAGGTTACTGGTTCGATCTCCGCAGTCGTCACCACCGCTGTATCCTTCAGCAAGGCTCTTTACTCCAGATGGCTGATGGGGGATTGGGGTCCCTGTAATAAGAGCACTATAAGTCACTTCGGATAAAAGTTTCTGATAAATGTAAATGTAATTTTTGTAAATCCTTTTTTGTGTCTTGGGTACAAACGCTCAATAAAGCTGCTTATTTCTTAAAGTTTACTACTTTTTCTTTTTGGGGGTTTAAAGGGTTAGTTCATCCAAACATATAAATCCAGTCATTATTTACTCGCCTCCACACTGTTCAATCCTTGGGGTATTTTTTATTTTTTTCTGAACACTAAAGGTGATTTTGGTTAAGTTTGTCCTGCTGGTTTCTGTTCCTACAATATCAGTCCATGGAGCCTGACTTTCAGAAGCTTCATGACATTATTTGATGATGCTTTTGAAGCTTCTGAAACTCAGGTTTAATTGACTGATGTTGTATGAGCAAACCAGCAGGACAAACCTGACCAAACTCACATCCTCTGTGTCTTTTGGTCTTTCTCTAGATGCTCTCGCTGGCTCTGGGGTCACTGAGGATGAAGAGACCACAGCAGCATCTGGTCCAGATGAGACAGTAAGAGGTGGAGTGATGGAGCGTCTCATCCATGACACTGGACCATTTCCAGGATGCTGCTGTGGACTTCTCCATCCTTACTGCTCACACCAGTCTGCAGACATTTCAGATCCTGGAAAGAAGCACAAACACAATACAAAAGCAGTCATTTTAACCGCACAATGCCATTTGATTTCTGTATTAGAAGTAACAGAATGATCTTATTTATATTTTTGTTTCAGGTTTTCCCTTTTTTTCCCACAAATGTCACCTTTCCTTGCAGGTCCTGCTCCACCACAAAAGCTCTGCAGCAAATGCACAGGAATCAAGAATCAGAAAAGTGCTGTGATAACTCTGTTTGAAATTACAATAATTGAAATAAACTACAACTTAAGATTTAAACAGATGTTTTATTCATTTCTGTAGTATACTCACTGAAAGCCTTTGATGGCAGCATTCCGCTTTCTGGTGAAGAGGGCTTCATTAGCCGCTCTCGTCTCCGCCGGAGAAGCAGACGTGTGTCTCATCTGTCCCTGTAACATCCAGACAAGAGTCTAGCTCCCTCTGAGATTTGTGTGCTCAAAAGTATTAAGTAGTGTTAAGTAGCTTTTTATCCAACACAAATGTTCCTCAATTTTTCAACAGTACTAATGGACAAATAAAATAGATTACTTATATTTAGTTACTTTATGGAAATGTATTTACATTACTTACACTCATCTATTGCAAACAGTGCTGACAACCGTGAATTGTACTACACAATAACACACATATACACTCAGATGTCTACTTCATATCTAGCACCTATTAGACATACTTCTATGAAATTTATATAGAAGATTTTCCTACCAGATATTAAATAGACATTTAGTAATCGTATTTAAGATGTATATGGTTTAAAGGTATGTAAATCTACTTTGGAGATGTACGTGTGCTTCCTGGAGCCCCGTTAGCTATACAGAATAAAACGTGTTTTTACAGCAACATCACAACTTTACTATACCATTTAGCATTTTTACACTTTCAACAATTTGCTCTAAAGTAGTTCAACAGATGCGAATTTAAAATAAGGAACCATGTTTTTGGTTTGTAATACATACATTTGTAAACGCCCTCATCCAAATTTTCCACCATGTTCGATTATCCTCTTCTTCTTCTTTATGATGTATCCTCTCACGTGGCCTCCTGGGATAGAAAAGTAACCATCGACGAGCACTCAAGAAGCTGGGCAGAAGCAGTAGGACATCCAGGTAATTCTCGCCTACTCTTTTATGAATACTGAGGTTTCGGACATACTTATTCGCTCGGCTACTGCTTTTACCCTACTATTTAGTAGAGAAGTAGGCGGTTTCATACGCACTTTAAGTAGACGTGTGTCCGAATCTCGCGAGAATTAGTACATCACCCAGGTAATTCTCGCCTACTCTTTTATGAATACTAAGGATTCGGACATACTTATTCGCTCGACTACTGCTTTCCCCCTACTATATTGAAGTGAAGTAGGCGGTTTCGGACACACTTTAAGTAGACGCGTGTCCGAATCTCGCGAGAATTAGTACATCACCCAGGTAATTCTCGCCTACTCTTTTATGAATACTAAGGATTCGGACATACTTATTCGCTCGACTACTGCTTTCCCCCTACTATATTGAAGTGAAGTAGGCGGTTTCGGACACACTTTAAGTAGACGCGTGTCCGAATCTCGCGAGAATTAGTACATCACCCAGGTAATTCTCGCCTACTCTTTTATGAATACTAAGGATTCGGACATACTTATTCGCTCGACTACTGCTTTCCCCCTACTATATTGAAGTGAAGTAGGCGGTTTCGGACACACTTTAAGTAGACGCGTGTCCGAATCTCGCGAGAATTAGTACATCACCCAGGTAATTCTCGCCTACTCTTTTATGAATACTAAGGATTCGGACATACTTATTCGCTCGACTACTGCTTTCCCCCTACTATATTGAAGTGAAGTAGGCGGTTTCGGACACACTTTAAGTAGACGCGTGTCCGAATCTCGCGAGAATTAGTACATCACCCAGGTAATTCTCGCCTACTCTTTTATGAATACTAAGGATTCGGACATACTTATTCGCTCGACTACTGCTTTCCCCCTACTATATTGAAGTGAAGTAGGCGGTTTCGGACACACTTTAAGTAGACGCGTGTCCGAATCTCGCGAGAATTAGTACATCACCCAGGTAATTCTCGCCTACTCTTTTATGAATACTAAGGATTCGGACATACTTATTCGCTCGACTACTGCTTTCCCCCTACTATATTGAAGTGAAGTAGGCGGTTTCGGACACACTTTAAGTAGACGCGTGTCCGAATCTCGCGAGAATTAGTACATCACCCAGGTAATTCTCGCCTACTCTTTTATGAATACTAAGGATTCGGACATACTTATTCGCTCGACTACTGCTTTCCCCCTACTATATTGAAGTGAAGTAGGCGGTTTCGGACACACTTTAAGTAGACGCGTGTCCGAATCTCGCGAGAATTAGTACATCACCCAGGTAATTCTCGCCTACTCTTTTATGAATACTAAGGATTCGGACATACTTATTCGCTCGACTACTGCTTTCCCCCTACTATATTGAAGTGAAGTAGGCGGTTTCGGACACACTTTAAGTAGACGCGTGTCCGAATCTCGCGAGAATTAGTACATCACCCAGGTAATTCTCGCCTACTCTTTTATGAATACTAAGGATTCGGACATACTTATTCGCTCGACTACTGCTTTCCCCCTACTATATTGAAGTGAAGTAGGCGGTTTCGGACACACTTTAAGTAGACGCGTGTCCGAATCTCGCGAGAATTAGTACATCACCCAGGTAATTCTCGCCTACTCTTTTATGAATACTAAGGATTCGGACATACTTATTCGCTCGACTACTGCTTTCCCCCTACTATATTGAAGTGAAGTAGGCGGTTTCGGACACACTTTAAGTAGACGCGTGTCCGAATCTCGCGAGAATTAGTACATCACCCAGGTAATTCTCGCCTACTCTTTTATGAATACTAAGGATTCGGACATACTTATTCGCTCGACTACTGCTTTCCCCCTACTATATTGAAGTGAAGTAGGCGGTTTCGGACACACTTTAAGTAGACGCGTGTCCGAATCTCGCGAGAATTAGTACATCACCCAGGTAATTCTCGCCTACTCTTTTATGAATACTAAGGATTCGGACATACTTATTCGCTCGACTACTGCTTTCCCCCTACTATATTGAAGTGAAGTAGGCGGTTTCGGACACACTTTAAGTAGACGCGTGTCCGAATCTCGCGAGAATTAGTACATCACCCAGGTAATTCTCGCCTACTCTTTTATGAATACTAAGGATTCGGACATACTTATTCGCTCGACTACTGCTTTCCCCCTACTATATTGAAGTGAAGTAGGCGGTTTCGGACACACTTTAAGTAGACGCGTGTCCGAATCTCGCGAGAATTAGTACATCACCCAGGTAATTCTCGCCTACTCTTTTATGAATACTAAGGATTCGGACATACTTATTCGCTCGACTACTGCTTTCCCCCTACTATATTGAAGTGAAGTAGGCGGTTTCGGACACACTTTAAGTAGACGCGTGTCCGAATCTCGCGAGAATTAGTACATCACCCAGGTAATTCTCGCCTACTCTTTTATGAATACTAAGGATTCGGACATACTTATTCGCTCGACTACTGCTTTCCCCCTACTATATTGAAGTGAAGTAGGCGGTTTCGGACACACTTTAAGTAGACGCGTGTCCGAATCTCGCGAGAATTAGTACATCACCCAGGTAATTCTCGCCTACTCTTTTATGAATACTAAGGATTCGGACATACTTATTCGCTCGACTACTGCTTTCCCCCTACTATATTGAAGTGAAGTAGGCGGTTTCGGACACACTTTAAGTAGACGCGTGTCCGAATCTCGCGAGAATTAGTACATCACCCAGGTAATTCTCGCCTACTCTTTTATGAATACTAAGGATTCGGACATACTTATTCGCTCGACTACTGCTTTCCCCCTACTATATTGAAGTGAAGTAGGCGGTTTCGGACACACTTTAAGTAGACGCGTGTCCGAATCTCGCGAGAATTAGTACATCACCCAGGTAATTCTCGCCTACTCTTTTATGAATACTAAGGATTCGGACATACTTATTCGCTCGACTACTGCTTTCCCCCTACTATATTGAAGTGAAGTAGGCGGTTTCGGACACACTTTAAGTAGACGCGTGTCCGAATCTCGCGAGAATTAGTACATCACCCAGGTAATTCTCGCCTACTCTTTTATGAATACTAAGGATTCGGACATACTTATTCGCTCGACTACTGCTTTCCCCCTACTATATTGAAGTGAAGTAGGCGGTTTCGGACACACTTTAAGTAGACGCGTGTCCGAATCTCGCGAGAATTAGTACATCACCCAGGTAATTCTCGCCTACTCTTTTATGAATACTAAGGATTCGGACATACTTATTCGCTCGACTACTGCTTTCCCCCTACTATATTGAAGTGAAGTAGGCGGTTTCGGACACACTTTAAGTAGACGCGTGTCCGAATCTCGCGAGAATTAGTACATCACCCAGGTAATTCTCGCCTACTCTTTTATGAATACTAAGGATTCGGACATACTTATTCGCTCGACTACTGCTTTCCCCCTACTATATTGAAGTGAAGTAGGCGGTTTCGGACACACTTTAAGTAGACGCGTGTCCGAATCTCGCGAGAATTAGTACATCACCCAGGTAATTCTCGCCTACTCTTTTATGAATACTAAGGATTCGGACATACTTATTCGCTCGACTACTGCTTTCCCCCTACTATATTGAAGTGAAGTAGGCGGTTTCGGACACACTTTAAGTAGACGCGTGTCCGAATCTCGCGAGAATTAGTACATCACCCAGGTAATTCTCGCCTACTCTTTTATGAATACTAAGGATTCGGACATACTTATTCGCTCGACTACTGCTTTCCCCCTACTATATTGAAGTGAAGTAGGCGGTTTCGGACACACTTTAAGTAGACGCGTGTCCGAATCTCGCGAGAATTAGTACATCACCCAGGTAATTCTCGCCTACTCTTTTATGAATACTAAGGATTCGGACATACTTATTCGCTCGACTACTGCTTTCCCCCTACTATATTGAAGTGAAGTAGGCGGTTTCGGACACACTTTAAGTAGACGCGTGTCCGAATCTCGCGAGAATTAGTACATCACCCAGGTAATTCTCGCCTACTCTTTTATGAATACTAAGGATTCGGACATACTTATTCGCTCGACTACTGCTTTCCCCCTACTATATTGAAGTGAAGTAGGCGGTTTCGGACACACTTTAAGTAGACGCGTGTCCGAATCTCGCGAGAATTAGTACATCACCCAGGTAATTCTCGCCTACTCTTTTATGAATACTAAGGATTCGGACATACTTATTCGCTCGACTACTGCTTTCCCCCTACTATATTGAAGTGAAGTAGGCGGTTTCGGACACACTTTAAGTAGACGCGTGTCCGAATCTCGCGAGAATTAGTACATCACCCAGGTAATTCTCGCCTACTCTTTTATGAATACTAAGGATTCGGACATACTTATTCGCTCGACTACTGCTTTCCCCCTACTATATTGAAGTGAAGTAGGCGGTTTCGGACACACTTTAAGTAGACGCGTGTCCGAATCTCGCGAGAATTAGTACATCACCCAGGTAATTCTCGCCTACTCTTTTATGAATACTAAGGATTCGGACATACTTATTCGCTCGACTACTGCTTTCCCCCTACTATATTGAAGTGAAGTAGGCGGTTTCGGACACACTTTAAGTAGACGCGTGTCCGAATCTCGCGAGAATTAGTACGTCACCCAGGTAATTCTCACCTACTCTTTTATGAATACTCGAATCTCGCGAGAATTAGTACGTCATCCAGGTAATTCTCGCCTACTCTTTTATGAATACTAACGACTCGGACATACATATTCGCTCGGCTACTGCTTTCCCCCTACTATATAGTAGAGAAGAAGGCGGTTTCGGATGCACTTTAAGTAGATGCGTGTCTGAATCTCACGAGAATTAGTACGTCACCCAGGTAAATCTTGACTACTCTTTTATGAATACTGAGGTTTCGGACATACTTATTTGCTCGGCTACTGCTTTTCGCCTACTATATAGTAGAGAAGTAGGTGGTTTCGGACACACTTTAAGTAGACGTGTGTCCGAATCTCGCGAGAATTAGTACGTCACACAGGTAATTCTCGACTACTCTTTTATGAATACTGAGGATTAGGACGTACTTATTCGCTCACCTACTGCTTTTCACCTACTATATAGTAGAGAAGTAGGCAGTTTCGGACGCAGCCAAGGTCTTCTCTCTGCTGAAATCGGTGCTGAACTAATTAAGCAGTAAACGTAAGACAAATCTATTCTTTTTGATTTTCTCAGGTTGAATTTAAAGAACTTGTGGAAAATGAGTGTTAGAACTGTGGGAACTTCATGTAAACTCTGTTAACTCATTTTCCTGAACCTGTTGTGTGTATGTGTGTGTGTGTGTGTGTGTGTGTTTTAGCTTAGTTTAATGTAATCTAGAATAGCCAATAAATTCTTGTTTCATTTATAAAGAAGTATTGTCATGTGTCGTGAATTTAAAGTTAAACCTTGCCCAGATCACGTTACCTAGCTCGTAGCTTATAACTTATCAAAAGCATGTATTAACCTGTGGCCAGGGATAATACAAATATTCAAATTGTTAAGATACATGGACGTTAACGTCTCGCTGGACGAACAGTTGATAAAGTGTAAACTATCAAATATGAAATCAGTTCTAATCAGGTTGGCTTCGAATCTTCAGATTTGATTCCTCTCAAAACCTGAGCTAAAATAATAATAATTAATTCCCTTACAAAATAAAAATAAATAGTTAATTTCATTACAAGAGTAATACCTTCACACACTTTACTGTATCTTATCTATGAAATCGTTTAGAATTAGCTGTTGGAATATACAGGGTTTGCATTCTTCATCTTTTGGAGACAAGACTGCAGACCAAGACTTACTTAGTAATATAAAAGACATAGACACTGCTATATTTAATGAGACATGGTATCGGAGTAATGAGACCTTGCACTGTCCAAGAGGATACAGAGAAATCACTGTGCCCTCACAAAAAAACCCCAAATAAAATGTGGTCGTGCATCATACTTATATGGCACAAAGATCATCTAAAACACCAGGTAATTCTCGCCTACTCTTTTATGAATACTGAGGTTTCGGACATATTTATTCGCTCGTCTACTGCTTTTCCCCTACTATATAGTAGAGAAGTAGGCGGTTTCGGATGCACTTTAAGTAGACGTGTGTCCGAATCTCGCGAGAAGTAGTACGTCACCCAGGTAATTCTTGCCTACTCTTTTATGAATACTGAGGTTTCGGACATATTTATTCGCTCGGCTACTGCTTTTCGCCTACTATATAGTAGAGAAGTAGGTGGTTTCGGACACACTTTAAGTAGACGTGTGTCCGAATCTCGCGAGAATTAGTACGTCACACAGGTAATTCTCGACTACTCTTTTATGAATACTGAGGATTAGGACGTACTTATTCGCTCACCTACTGCTTTTCACCTACTATATAGTAGAGAAGTAGGCAGTTTCGGACGCAGCCAAGGTCTTCTCTCTGCTGAAATCGGTGCTGAACTAATTAAGCAGTAAACGTAAGACAAATCTATTCTTTTTGATTTTCTCAGGTTGAATTTAAAGAACTTGTGGAAAATGAGTGTTAGAACTGTGGGAACTTCATGTAAACTCTGTTAACTCATTTTCCTGAACCTGTTGTGTGTATGTGTGTGTGTGTGTGTGTGTGTGTTTTAGCTTAGTTTAATGTAATCTAGAATAGCCAATAAATTCTTGTTTCATTTATAAAGAAGTATTGTCATGTGTCGTGAATTTAAAGTTAAACCTTGCCCAGATCACGTTACCTAGCTCGTAGCTTATAACTTATCAAAAGCATGTATTAACCTGTGGCCAGGGATAATACAAATATTCAAATTGTTAAGATGCACGCATGTTAACGTCTCGCTGGACGAACAGTTGATAAAGTGTAAACTATCAAATATGAAATCAGTTCTAATCAGGTTGGCTTCGAATCTTCAGATTTGATTCCTCTCAAAACCTGAGCTAAAATAATAATAATTAATTCCCTTACAAAATAAAAATAAATAGTTAATTTCATTACAAGAGTAATACCTTCACACACTTTACTGTATCTTATCTATGAAATCGTTTAGAATTAGCTGTTGGAATATACAGGGTTTGCATTCTTCATCTTTTGGAGACAAGACTGCAGACCAAGACTTACTTAGTAATATAAAAGACATAGACACTGCTATATTTAATGAGACATGGTATCGGAGTAATGAGACCTTGCACTGTCCAAGAGGATACAGAGAAATCACTGTGCCCTCACTAAAAAAAAACCCAAATAAAATGTGGTCGTGATTCAGGTGGCATACTTATATGGCACAAAGATCATCTAAAACACTTGATTAAAACGGTCAAAACTGAAAATTCACTGATTTGGCTTGAAGTAAAATCTATCCTGCCACAGAGAAATCTTTACCTCTGTGCTATTTATATACCACCTCATGATTCTCCCTACTACCAAGAAGAGTGCTTTCTCCAGGTGCAAAGAGACATCCTACACTTTCAATCCAAAGGAAATATTCTCATATGTGGTGACCTAAATGCAAGGACTGGGAGAGAAATTGATTATGTAAATACCACAGATAATGGTCACATATTTGGGGACATCATGTCCCAGTCAACACCAGTCATTACTCTGAGAACCAGCTGTGACAATGTAATCAACATAAACGGGAAGCAGATATTAAAACTTTTTTTAAAGGTCTAGGGCTGGATATCATAAATGGCAGAATCAAGGAAGATCCCTTTGGTAGATTTACTTACTGCTCCAGATTAGGAGCCAGTGTAGTCCATTATTCAATTATAGACATTGACCCAGATTTGATTAATGCCTTTACAGTTAGACCTCAACTTCCCATTTCTGACCACTGCCAAACAGTCCTTTACCTGAAACAGTCCTGTGACCGGGTCAGAACTCCCCTCAAACATGACAAACTCTTCCCCTTAAAATCAAAACTCAGCTGGAACCAATCTAACACGGAACAATTCAAAGAAAACATGAGCAGCTCTGCAATGCTAAAAATGCTGGACGACTTTATGTCCACAGATTTCACTCCAGATACTAACGGGATAAAATCAGCAACATCCAATCTTAATTATATATTTCAAACTTTGGCCACTATATCTAATATTAAACAACAAAACAAACATAGAACAATGTTTGAATATTGAATAAACAAAAGAATATGTGGTTTGATAAGGAAGGCAATTGTCTCAGAAAAGACCTTCGATGGCTTGCTAACAAAAAGCATAAAGAACCGGCCAATCAGACACTACGGCTCGCCTACTCCAACTGTTTGAAAAATTATAAAAAGCTAATTTGCAACAAAAGAGATCAATATTATGACGCTAAAATTGATGAAATCGATGAATCAATAGACCAAAACAATTTCTGGAATCTCTTTAAAAAATGTGAAAGCCCCAAATCAGACGCATTCCTCCAGTGTGGCACAGTCTGGAGGTCTTACTTTAAAACTCTTTACCAAAAACTAGAACCAGACCTCAACCAGCCCCAAACAAAAACAAAGAGAAAACTAGAAGATTTAAAGAAAACAACAAAAAATTACCAAAACCCACTGGACATGATTATAACAACATCAGAAATAACAGAGCACATTAAAAATCTCAAATTAAAGAAGGCATGTGGACAAGACAACATCAGCAATGAAATGCTCAAAATCAGCAGCCCTTACATAATTCAAGCTCTGGCAAAATTATTCAATCTGATCTTATCCTCTGGTGACTTCCCTGAGACCTGGTCTGAAGGACTGATCACACCTATATACAAAAAGGGAGATAAATTCGATCCCAGTAATTACCGCGGCATTAGTGTCGGCAGTAGCCTAGCAAAGCTTTTCTGCAATATAATAAACAGCCGCATAGTGACATTCCTCACAAGACACAACATCCTAAATAAATCACAAATTGGCTTTTTACCAAAACAACGTACATCCGACCACATCTATTCTCTCCACACTCTAATCAACAAAAATCTAAAGGGCAAACAAAGAAACATATTGACATGTTTTATTGATTTAAAAAAAGCTTTCAACTTCATAGCAATGTGAAAATAAGTGTATAATTGGAACAGTTCATTGTTGGAGCTGAGCTGAATGAGAGAGAGAGAGAGAGAGAGAGAGAGAGAGAGAGAGAGAGAGAGAGAGAGATGCAGAGCGTGCGCAGAGCAGAGGACGCGAGGAACAGTATTAAGAACCGCTGCTTTAGAACATTGATTTTGAAACTTGTGAATCCATTAGAATCATTAGAAGACAGAATCGCGATTCATGTATGAATAGATTTTTACATGCACCCCTAGTTTTCTCTTTCTCTTCTCTAAAGCAGCACAGCATGGCCCTTTGCTGCATGTTCCCGGAGGCGGTGTTTGTCAGGGTTTGTGATGTCACAAACCCGGGAAGTAACTCGTTGTAGTCTCTACCAGCCGTTTTTGTAGGCATTCAACTGCCAGAATTTTAAAAGACGATATCTCCGTTTGCATTGAACTTTCAGCTTCGTAACTTTGCAGATATTGTTTATGCTCAAACAGCAACATTACACACTAACTAATGTTAAAAAAGTGAAATCGCAATCAACCACCCCTTTAACTTAGCTTTGGCTACCAGAAACTAAGGAAAGTACTAGCAATGTTATAACAATGGTTAAATCTGATAAAAGACAAATAAAATAAATTGTTTTATAAATTTATTTTAAAAAAGCATAAAAAATAAAAAGACATTTGGCCCCAAACGAGCCAACTGAACAGCAGTGCTCTATGCACTATGTGCATACTGTACACATACAGTTGGATTGCAGAACTTTCTCTGCGGATGTATGTCAAGCTGTGTGTGTGTGTGTGTGTGAGAGAGAGAGAGAGAGTGAGTGTCACAGTGTCTGGTTGTGGTGCCCTGGACTGGCCACTTGAGGGCGCTCTCCTGTTTTTGTGTTACATGCTGTGAACTCCATTTCCCACAGTCCCTTGTCTGTCATTCTGTCTGATCATTAGCACCTGTTTATTATTTCCGATCATTATCACCTGTTAGTCATTTACTCATTATCCCAGCTATATATACCTTGCTCACTCTGTCTGTCATTGCTGCTATTTTGTATTTGTCATCTCATGTCTGATCGTATCTGTTCCTTGCGTTTTGGATTACCTTTTGCCACGTTTTTGTTCTGTTTTGATTATTTTGTTACTTTCAATAAACTGCAACTGGATCTTACCTTGTCTCTCCTGGCATTCCGTGACTGAGAGAGAGAGAGTACATATTTCAGCTTATGAATGTTGTTGTTGTTTTTTGTCATTAGTGTTTGTTGCACATTTTGATGACAGGGATAGGGGGCTCCCACTTAAAGCACTGTGGCTTCTCCACCCCACAGCAGAGAGTGTGTTCTCCATGGTGGGTTTGAACAAATTTATTAATTTTTTTTCCTGATACATTTGTATTTTTGAAATACATAAACCTTTTTACATTTTTTTTTTAAAATCAGATTTACCAGTTGTTATCATTTCTATTTGTTCCGATCAATTATGAACAATAGGTCAAATTGAACTGCTATTGAAAACTTGAGAGAATTGGGTGCTGCAAATATTTGAGTGGCCCCTCTGCTAATCTCACTCCAAAATGTTGCTATAACTTGAGAGCCCTGGTGCCAACCCTAATCAACGTGTCAAAGTAACACTCAAGTTGAAGCAGTTTGGAAAAGTCCTAAGACAGGGGTGTCAAAATCAGTTCCTGGAGGGTCACAATACAGTGGACTAATACAGGGCTTCAGGAAAGCCTGAAAACTACAGGTCTGTGTGTTGCAGCAGGGCTGGAGCTAAACTCTGCAGCTGAGTTTGAGCCCACTGTCCTGAGCCTCACACACAGCAAAACCAGAGTTATTCTGTACAGGGCTCAAATTGTTGAAAAAATTGACAAGAAGCATCCCCTCTGTAAAACCACCATCCACTTTAGATGAATAATGCTGTGTAAAACCAATCATGCAAATTAAATATTAGAACTCTCTACGTATGATAATTTATGAACTAACGGCGATTGGCCGTTCAGAACTCCATAGGAGCTGTGCTCAGGCTCAGACAAGTTTTCGTCATTCTTCATGCAAAATGGTTCAAAAGCACCTTTAGACAGCACTTAATTTCTTGATTTGAGTTTAAAGACCTTCCCCTGACACAATATTTTGCTCTATGTCTGACTGTGAGGGACAGAGAAGTCACATTAATGAATGTCACTGACTTCGCAAAAAAGAAAGAAAAACCATCTTGAAAGTCCACAAAAAAAAAAAATCCAACAATTTAAAACATATAGACACAGAATATAAAGCCTAAGATAATACAAATAACTGAATATAATTAGAGAATGTCACAATGTTTTATTCTCAGCACACAGAATACTGATGTTTCGCTGTCATCTACTTTTGTTCCACAGACTTGGCCACAAGTAGAAAGTGAAAGAGTTACATGATGTGTAGCCACGTATGATGTCCCATACACTGTCCGAAAACAATTGTAGCTTTTTAAACAAGTTTTAGACAAAACAGTTTGTTCCATTTTTCCAAGCACAGTAAACAATACTCTATAATACCGTAATACTGCCCTCATGATATCTCGATTAGCCGCAAATTGGTATCAGCTAGATCAGTAACACAGCACAGAAAACACCATTTACTGAGTTGTTTACACAGCTAAACAAATGAACTATATACCTGTGAATTTCCCAGAGCAAACAAACTTCAAGCATCATCACTGTCAATACTGCATAATGATGCTGAAATATTAGCTGTAACACATCAGATATGCTGCTGAGCTTCTATCTGCATCATGATTGTTATTTTGTGTCATGAAGAGTGTTTCTCTCCATGATGAGGCGTCTTTCAGTCTGGATGAGGACCTGCTATTCAGTCTGATTATTATTCATGTTAATGGGGTGGATTGTTCAGTAATTCATTAATATGTTTGATCACACAGAAATAAGGTAATCCGAATGGAATGTAAAACTCACCACCATTAATGAAGTACTAGGATCTCATCTATCAAAATAAGAAGAGTAATTAGCTTAAAAATAGCATGCCATGACATGTATAGTGTTGTTCCATAACTCACAGACCTGTTGATGTTGACTTGTAGTAAATGAATCCAGAAGCTGCCATGATGATTCCCAGCATCAGTCCAGCAGCCCCAGCAGTGAATAACAGCGGTGTATTCCACTCAAACTCAGGCAGAGGAGGGTCTGTGAGGAACACGCATCACTCTATTATCACAGCATTTACTGTCTTACTGTCATTTATTGTTTTTTTGTTTAGCAGGATGAGATTTAACATCTGGACAGTTTCCATATTTTCTCTTATTGTGTGATGAATGCAATATATTGGTATGTCAGAGTCCTCTCTCTTACTCCAGTCATAGATCATGGGTTTGGTGAAGCCGGCATGCTCCACCATACAGGAGATCTTCTCTCCAGCTTTGGGAGTGTACTCCAGCTGAGTGTGAATCTGGTGGTACCAGTCTCCGTTAGGCATCTTGTCAGTGGAGGTCACGTCAGAAGTCACCACTACACCGTCCCTCAGCCAGGACACACTGATTTGCTCAGGGTAGAAGTCATACGCACTGCACATCAGCAGCGATGGATGTCTGCTGTCTCCCTGCTTCACTAAACTCAGCTTCACAACTGGAGCCACTGAACCAGGAGGAGCACAATTACATCTTACAATAAACATTACCATTACACCATTTCAAATGTGCTTGATATTAGATAAATATTTTCCTTTAAAAATTATATAACTGTTTAAATGAAGAGCTCTGTGTGAGTCTTGAGTCACATACCTGCTTTATCATGGATAGCTGTTTTGAACAGTTCAGCATTAGGTTTACAGAATGTTTCAACTTCAGCCTTTAATTGCTGTATGATTGTTGGATCTTTGTTCCACATCTCTGCAGTTCTCACTCCAAACTCAGTAAACCCCACAAACTCCCCCACAGTGCTGTTGAACTGTACGTACAGATATTTATTGAAGTAATAGCCATCCAAGAACACCATGTCACTGAAATCACTGGAGCTGTAGATGCACTGTGGCCAACGGTAGTTATAATATCCATTAGCTGAAAAACAATCAAACAAAAACACAAGCACTTGAACACATCAGCCAGTTGTTGTTATTAATGGGATGTCCTTTCTAAATCAACATGTCACATTCATATTATTAAAATATATGTACCTCTACTTTACTACACTGGAGGGTCCACTAACAGAACCATCATAACTAACAGCGTTTAAGAAAAAGTCGCTGTTAAATTTGACCAGCACTGTTAAATACCAAAAACAACAATATATCCTCACCAGCACTACTACTGTAATAATGCTCATTTCTTCAGTGTCAGTTAGTAAAGCCCATTTCTCTCACCTGCGCCGGTGAATACAGACAGCAGGAGAATGTGATGGAGACTCCAGAGCTTTGGCACGGACATGTTCACTCGCTCTATCACAACTGAGAGCAGACAATACTCTGTTCATGATCAAGTCATAAGGGTCTAAAACAACTGTCCAATCAGACATGGTTTACTTATGTGTCACGTGTTGCCAAGTAATATCCTGCTTTCATTTTATAACTACCACTTCCCTTTTAGACACACACTCGTGAACTTCCCTAAGCACTTACTCTCAGGTGAATCCTGCTGCCATTCTGAAGTGTGTTACTCTTCGTGAAGTGGACGAGGGAAGTTTATATGGACAGAGCCTCGACCTCTCGATCTTGACTGAGAAAGTGAGTGTTTCATATGCACACTGCAGGCCGATCCATAGACCACAATGTAAAATGATTATGACGTCACCGCGGATCGTGTTTAATTTACCCCCAACCCAAACAACTCATAATAACTATAATACATTAACTATTTTCTTAAATATTTAAAACAGCCCAGACATACCTATTAGGGATTGGATACAAGTCGGCATTTGTATGGCGATGCATTGTTTTTAACATTTGCATCAGTAAAAACTAGTTTATTTATATGTAATTATTATACAGTATTTTCTACGTAGATTGATTTCTCCTCTCGAAGCCGTTTCTCAAGCATGTCCTCTCATCCCCGCTGCTGCTGCGTGAATATGATGCATCTCAACACTACAGAGACTGAGGCGTGTCCTGAGAGTCACATAGATCATATATTAACATGGCAGAGGTATAGCTGCATCTTCCACCAAATAACTGCAAATCCAGTGTTTGGAATAACTTTAGGTTTTATAAGATATGGAGATTTTGATAAAACCCATGCAATTTGTAAAATATGTCATGCTGCTATAAAATATACATGCAGTACGACAAATTTAACAACACACTTGAAGCGCAGACACATTGTCAGTGCAGATAATGTGGAATTGCATAGCATCATAAATTTTCCATTAATTGCATTGCATTGAATCAAATCAAATTAAAAATAATGGTCTCCTTAAAAAAACTATTTGTATGCCCTGAGAACAGCGACTTTAACAATGTCATAATCAAAACTTCACTCAATTGGCAATGCCGTGCAAGTTTCTTGAACTTTGCCTGTCAGACTGCATTGTAGGAACAATGCGCACATGTTCTTCGACCAGCGACACTTACCTGCTACCAGCTTAAAAGCAACAAAAGGGCCTTTCGCACCACTGGAACCTTTTCATAATACAAGAACTAATTGTGGAACTACCCACTTTTTGGCGTTTTCGCACCGCCGGAACTGGGAGTGATTTTAGTACCGGACAGCCTTTTTCGAGAACCAAATTAGCTCCTACTCCGGAGCAGGGTCTGACCAGCACAACTGGTACTAATCGTGTTGTAAGTAGACATTGATTGGCCAAACGCGTACGAAAACGCCCTCACCTGCCATGATTTAAAACGCAGTGTAAACATGCTGTAAACATTGTGTCAACTTATTTCGCAAGTATGGAGAACAGCGATAGATGGACGGACGCTGAAGTGCAGGCACTTGTAGCAAATGTAGCACGGCCAGTTGTCGTTGGAGATTCTTAGTCCTCCTTTCCGTTCTTTCAATCGCTTTACGTATACGTCGACTTTCCATGTCCATTATTGTGAAACCCGCGAGACACAACAAACACACAGCTCCGATCACAGCGTCCTCCATCCTCCTGTTGTTAATGTAGTTCTTCTTTGTTTCTGTTGTTGAACGCCGCGCACAAATGACGTCGCTGTCGACCGGCTTACGTCACTTCCTAGTACACACTGTCGGTGCGAATGCAACCCTTTAAATAGTACTGGGAAATAGTTCATGCAAAATCGTCCCAGTACTTTAGTACTGTACATTTAGTTCTGGAACTAAAGCGGTGAGAAAGGCCCTAAAGTAAGCATCGACCTCAGACTCACAAAAAGGAGGTACGAGTTTGATATACTTACTAACGTCAAACTCAAGGTTTTCCTGATCAACACTTGCATTAACAGGCGGAATAAGAGAGGCAGTGGGAACAGGAACAGGTTTCCTGCTCATCTCCCCAGCTTGCAAATCTAGACGTGTGGTTTAGTTCTTTTAAACGAATGGCCAGGAACGGATCATGATCGTCATTCTCAACAATATCTGTATCAGGAAGAATGTCCTCTGTCACGGCCTCTGCTGGAACTACAGGATGTTCTCCATCCTCAAGGGTCAAACTCCATTTCTACCACCACAGAGATCTTCCTCCCCACACAAAAGGCCAAAACACGCGATTAGAGAGAAAAGAGAAAAATGCTACTCACCACAACAACTAAATTTGAAAAAAGTATGGGACGAACCCCCACTTGTTATGTTCCCCCGAGCGTCCAGGGGTCAGAAGGGGAAGTAACAGAGAAGAAGAAAAAAAAGTATAGAGGAAATGAAAAGCGAGAACACACTTCAATCCTCTGGCCCAGAGTGAAGATGACACCAGTTGATATATATAAACAGAAATAAACTTTATTTACAAGACAGAAAAGAACAATGGGAGCAAAGGCTCAGGGAAAAGCAAAGCCTAAAATAACAAACAAAATAGTTCACTAACTAATTTAAGAAGGAGCTCTAACTAACCATAAATAAAATAAAATAAATGAACAGCCAACTTCCCTCACCTCCCTTGCTGTACAAAAACAGAGGCAAAAAGCAGTATAAAAAGAAAAAGGCACTCTCCCCCTACAGCATCCATCTTAACACACAGGCTAGTATTTAAAATCACTCGAGACAAAAGAGCCACAAGACTTTTTGCTCAATCTCAACCTGGAAAATTATCCATTAACTGTGCATGCTGAAACTCAATTAGACACTGCTAATACACAACCATTGTCTCTCCATGAAAAACAAGCACAAAGTTCAGTCTGGAGCAGGGGAGAAGTGTGTCTCCTAGCAAACTCAATATCCTCTTGGGCACGCTCTCACAAACGAGGTACAGGTGGTGGCGATTTGCCCTGAGGAGCAGCAGAGAGAGACAGAGCAAAAACAAACATGTCCACACCTTTGTTAACAACAATGAAACAAATTCAAGAACAATAATGGTATTACAAATAAATATACGTCCCTATGGACGTAACACTAACACTGGGGCTCAGCTAGAATATTTTAAAGTCTGTGTGAACCGGAAGCTGCTGCCAACTTTATTTCAGTATGGTGATGTATGGAAATGAATATCAAGTAGAGGGCGGGTTTTATTTTTGGCCCTGGAGCGCTTGGTGGTTCACTGTGCAGCTGTAAACATCTCCATCTTCAGGAGTGATCTTCAGGGAAGAGAACACGTGGAAGGATCCGTCGCTCCTTGGCCGATACTGACTCAGACTCACGTCTTCTGTCACAATCACATTGTTCTTAGCCCATGAGACGCTGACAGGTGGAGGAAAGAAGTCCGTCACGTGACAGATGAGCGTGTTTTCAACAGCCAGCTGCACATCGTTCCTCGAATAGATGAACGTCTCAGGAGGGTCTGTGAACACACATAACTGTGTTGAACTCTGCAGCAGTACATCTGACCTCATTCAAATGAAATGCGTGCATAAGAACACTGATATCATACATGTTTAATACAATTGCAAGTCAAAACTCATGGTTAACCAAAATATTGAATACACTGAATGCATAACATGTAGTTATTAAAATCATTTAATTTCTGTTAAAGAAATGCATTACTGTAAAACTCTACTTTAAAAAAGCTTCACAGTGCAAATTCATGTCGTACCCAATTCCTCTGGTGGGCTCTCGTAAGCTTTAATGAGTACAGCCAGGTTTTGTTTGCATACGTCTTGCTCTGCAACACTTTCTTCATAATATCCTGGAAAGCTCATAGGATCTGCAAAATCAGGTAATGTAACTACTCCTGTCTTCTGATTAAAGTCAGCATGCCACGCCTCCTGTCCGTCAGATCCAGTCATAGACTCTTTCTCTGTTTCAGAACATCCAGTGATTGAGAAATCCTTATGCTCTACTGAAACGGAAGAAGCATCAACAGATAAACGAGAAACTCACAGAGTCCCAGACAAATTAACTGCATATCAGATATAACTAATGTGTTTTGGGAATTAACACAAAACCTTTATTTTTTTTTTGGCAATTCTCTAAAGCACCAGCCGTTTCTAAATGTGAAGATGTTCTATACAGGTGTTGTTAACACCCAATATGCTAAATGACCACTTATAGTCAACCACTGACCAGTCAAACAGCTGATGACTAGTTAACCTAACATGGTGAGTGAAGTAAATATACAACAGGGTTACACTTTATTTTAAGGTGTCCTTGTTACAGTGTAATTATACAATTAAGTACTGAGTAATAATAATAAACTACATGCACTTACTATATTGTTAAGATTGGTGATATGATTAGGGTTACCTGCATGTAATTATGCTTTTTTATTTATTATTATAATCGTAAATACATGTAACAAGGACACTTTAAAATAAAGTGTTGCCAAAAAGTGCATTTAGAAATCTTTTGTAACAATGTACACCACCATTCAAAAGTTTGGGGTCACTATTTACTATTTTCTTTTTTAAATAAATGTATACATTTTTATTCAGCAAGAATGAGTTGGATTAATAAAAAGTGATAGTAAAGATTTGCACAGTTAGGAAAGATTTCTATTTTGAATAAATGCTTTTAGACTTAGAAAGTACCACAGGTTTCATTAAAATATTAAACAGCAATCAACATCAATAAACATCAATAAATCAGCATATCCAGCTCTTTCTTCCCACAAGAGCGAGCGCAGACATTTGTAAATGTAATGTGTCTTGCTTCTGGTGTCATCCGTGTCCCGCTATTTTTTACAATACCACTCGTTTTGCTGCTTGATATTGAGAATTGCTGTGTCTTACCATATTATTTTGTTAATAATTGTATATTATTATGTATTGTCTTAATTATGAATACACTGGTTTGCAGTGCAAGAGTTTTACTGCACGTGGTTATTGTTCTGGTTATTTCCCTACAGCGGCTACTGAACCTCTCTCACACATAAACTTACTTCTGCATTGAAGAATAAGGTGGATCAGAATGATTTCTGAAGATCATGTGACACTGAAGACTGGAGTAATGATGCTGAAAATACAGCTGCGCATCACAGAAATACATTACAGTTTACAATATATTAAAATAGAAGTTTTTATCAAATAATTGCAGCCTTGATGAGCATAACTTCTTTTAAAAAAAAATAAAACATAAAAAATTGTACTGATGCCAAACTTTTGGAATTAGTGTTCTTCGTGAAAATATTACATCCGTGTACAGGCTTTTCATATTAAAAATCTGTGTAAATATGTTAATATGCAAAGAATGAACTTACACTGAGCATCAGCTGAGAGAAAAGCAGTGAGGGTAAGAATGGCCAGATAGAGCTCCATGTTTGTCGATGACAGAGGAACTTCAGCCGAGGTGAATGAGTGCAGGCTAAAGCTTAGTTTCAGTTTGATAAACACATCCTCCACTCAGAATGTAACCCTCACTGTGACACTGCTGTATCCAGGGGGAGGAGGGCAAACTAAAACACTAGGCTACTCTCTTGTTTGTCCCACTTTATATTAGGTGTTCTTAACAACTAGGAACTTACATGACACATTAAGCACTTGATGCTGTACCTTCATGTTCTTTAATTGTACTTACATTTAAAGTACCTGCATCTTCAGTCTGTAGTTATAATAGTGTACTTGTCTTGTATATGTTAGTTGTACGTTGTAAGTACACTTTTGTAAGTACACTTTAATTGCAATATTGTAACTTCAACTGTAACTACTCTGCAGTGTCTGTGAAGTATATGTTTTGAGGAAAATTTATATTTTTACAAGTGTAAAACATTTTTGTTCATGCCTACAGTAATGTGATTAATATACTTAAATTCAAACCATTATTATGGATGCAACAAATGATTTCAGAATACAGCAATGTAGATTCAGTCATCTTATTCGGCACGTTACAGCTACTCAGAAAGTTTGATTTTATTTAGTTGTGCACCCCACGTGCTGTAAACGACAATGTGCAAATACCATTTCTCAGCAAGAGGGCAGTAAGGTTTCATTTGATAACATTAGTTAATGCATTAAGTAACAGGAACTAACAATGAATAATATATTTTATAGCATTTATTAATCTATGCTGATGTTAATAAAAAATGTTTTTGTTCATTTTAATTTAGGTCATTAATATAGTGTTCTTATTTAAACGTGCTAATAATGCTGGGACATGCAAAGAAAAACAACACATGCAGTTATGAAATCTTTTTATTTATCTATTAATTTTTTTTACTGAAAACCATCAGATAAACAGGAACAATCTATTTCTCAAACTTTAACAACATAATTCGACTACTTTAATTTTGCGAAAAGGTACATAAAATGCATAAAAGACCCCAATATATCAAATTAAAACAGAAATAATCAGCCTTTAGCTAAATTTTATTTAGTTGGCAGGAGTTTCCCACTCTTTTTTGCTGAGTTAATTAAGACTTTTTAGCCCAGGTAACCCAGGCAGCCAGTAAGAAGTTAAAAATATATAAGTATTTATAGTTTAAAAGTTTAAGAAAGTAAATTAAAGGAAAAAGGAGTGGTCCAGAAGGGAAAAAAAGCTTAATCCAATCATTGATCTCACTGAAGTGACAGACTTCCCTAAGAGCCAATAGTAGCGGCACATTGATAAGTCCCGCCCACAGGTTGCGCTGGTGCTGCTTTCAGCCAAGCTTCTAATTGGTGAAATAACTTCTGCGTTGGCCAATCAGTGGTAAAATAATTCCTCTTGGAAGACATTAAAGTAATGCCATGTCTGTTTTGGGGATTTGTTTCATGTTCATTGTTTTCATGTCTCTTATTTTGTCATAGTCATTTGATTCCCTTGATCCTTATGTATTCCTACCTTGTGTATGTGTCATGCTCTCATTGGTTGTCTGAGTCATGTGTCTTGTTTTTCTTTGGTAGGTTCTTGTCATGTGACCCTCTTTGTTTGATATAAATAGGCTTGTTCGACTTAATGTAGCTCCGCAACGATCGGCTGCCGCCTGACAAAAGCAATGCATTCTGGTTAGAACATTTGTCCGACTTCGATCAGTGCTGCAGCCGCCTTATGAACAAATGTGCCAAAGTACTGCGAGAGCAAAACGAGACCAGAATGCAGTTGCTCAAAATCAGCTGTGAAAGCCTTGATGACGACACACTTTATTCTCATTGGTTAGACTCTGTGATGACAAGCACGACGTGTGTTGTGTGTTTATTATTACAATTCAATCACAATAATGCTCACAAATCTGTTTTTATAACAGTAAAAGCTTTTTTAGTGTAGTCACACTGTTATCTTGAATCATTTTTATCAAAAAACACAGATAAAAGCACTTTATTAGTAGTTCGTAGCCTATATGTTTATGTTGAACTTTATTCTTGAACAGATGATGCTGTATTAAGCAGTATATAAGAAGTGTTTCTGTTGCTCATAATAACGTTTCTGTGTATATTCAAATATTGCATTTAATTCACTTTATCTGTGATAGAGTATGCAAACACCGTGCGAGCGTCAGTACCGGGAGCAGAAAGTGTCTGACTTGATGTCTCCTCCCCGACTGCAAGCCGCTACTCTCTCCAGCCGGTGACAGGCTAGTGTAGTTCATCTTGAACAAGCCTAATAGCCCTCATGTTGCCTTAGCCTTTACAGGACAACAACAGACAAAGATCTGTTTTGTGCGCTCCTTGTCTCGTCTTGCAATGGCTAAGTCTGGATTACTTTGTGTTTTTGTTTAACAAATCCTTTTGAACTGCATTTGGATCCTCTGCTTCATCTGCACAAACATTACAAATAACTGTTTTCTATGTGAATATATTTTAAAATGTAATTCATTCCTGTGATTCAAAGCTGAATTTTCAGCATCATTTACTTGATTGTAATAAAATGAGAATCATTCTCGCCGAAATTGCTCAAGAGCGTTAGAACTTCCCCATTTCTTTCTGACTTTATGAAATGTACATTCTCTGCTCTAAGTTTTACTCCTCCATGTCCCAATCATAGACTGTATACAAACCAGTCCCAATCCAAACATCTGCGTGTGTATCACACCAAAGTACATATTTTAAGACAGCTAATTAAAAAATGATTAATTATGAAAGTGCTATGTTCAAAATAAACTGGTAATGTTTTTCTTCAAAACCGTCTAAAATTTATTAATGCCTGTACAAATAAATCTAATGACATTTAATACCATTTAACGCCTTAATTTTCGCAAAATCCATTTAAAGACATTTATGCTTTTCAATGCCCCACAGAAACCCTGTTATTAGCTGCCAAACATTTCAACCATTCTTATAAACTAAGAAAAGTTGTTTATACATCCATATTTTTTTGTCTAAAAGAATGCAAGTTCCCTCGCTAAAAGGGGCATGGGTCCCATGTTGGAAACCACTGCGCTAGTGAACGACAAGGCCGATCTTATTTAAACTATTTCACATCTCCTTATACAATCACTCATTAATGACATAATGAACGTAATGTTGTAATCAAACATTACAATTAATCAAATTAGACAAAACACATAGCTCATCTACCCACCAGTGCAGCGACGAACAAGTAGACTGAAATCCTGTTGAGGGCGCTGGCGTCATTACTTTGTCATTAACCAATTATATGATCTGTGGGTGGGATGATACATGTAGCCACGCCCCGTTCTGCAGGCTGCAGCCAGGACCTTCTCGAACATGGCGGCGGTAAGGCATAAATATATAACAGACAGGTATATTAAGATGTAGTCATTACATATATTATGTCCTATGCTGTGTTTATTTCATGAGACGAAACAATGACTGCATTAGCACCTAAATTTGTGTAGGTGTCTGTTTTGTGCAACCAATATTTTTAGACCACATGAAAGACACAAGATATTCAGTCATTTGCAAAGCCACAGACTTCGCGCATGTCACGGAAACATCTGCCTCACCAGCCGAATCAGCCTCCTACACCCGCTCACAATCACCTGATTACTGATCACGGACACCTGCACCCACTTACCACACCACTCAAATACTCAGTCACCTCATTCACTCATCGGCAGGTCTCAAGGTTGCAAGCTTTTCTGTCCTGGTTCCTCGCCTTGCAATCTGCCTGTTCCCCTCTGAATCCTCAGTTCTCGGCCAAAGGACCGGAGTGCCGACCCAGATAAGATTGTGTTTTGCTTCCCTTACTGCCTATGTTGAACTCTTTTCCGTTGGAACCCTCTCTTGAGTTCCTGTTATTAAACTCTCTGCTTAACGTTACCCTGCCTGTCTGCCTCTTTGTCCCGGTTGTGACAGAAGACCAGCCCCTCAAAACTAAATGGATTACAACACAAACTAATGGATCCTCAGAGCACCTCCTCACCGGAACCCTCACCCAGTCGGACTTTCACCACCTCTCTACCCGCCTGTCCCATGGCCCGGCCAGCCCGCTTCTCGGATGAGGCAGCCCTCTGCAGTGGGTTCCTGCTGCAATGCTCCCTCTATCTGGAGATGCAACCGCACCTGTTTGTGACCGAGTGGGCCAAGGTGTCGTTCATTATCTCACTACTGTCGGGACAAGCCTTGCAGTGGGCCAAAGCCTTGTGGACGGCACAGGGCCCATGGATTCACTCACTGGAGGGCTTTGTTAAACACTTCCGGGAGGTGTTCGGTCAATCGACCACGGAAGTCACGGTGCATGAGGAGCTCTTTCAACTGCGGCAAGCCGAGTTATCCATCCACGGGTATGTGCTGCGCTTCCGCACACTCGCCGCCAGCAGCGGCTGGAACGAGGCCGCCCTGCTCTCGGTGTTCCGCCGAGGCCTCAACCCAGGCTTATGTCAACAGATGGCCATCTATGATGACACCGTGGGCCTCGACAGTTTCCTCCAGAAGGTGGTTCGCATCTCCCAGCACCTCACCGCGTGCCGTATGGAAGCGATACCCGCTGCCGCTACCTCGCCCAGCCTCTCCACTCCAGCACCTGAGCCCATGATCACGGATAGCTACAGCCTGTCATCCTCAGAGCGATCTCGGAGACTCACCCATGGCCTATGTCTCTACTGTGGGTCCCAGGGGCACCAGCTCCGCGCCTGCCCCCTTCGTCCACCACGCCCAGCGGTGAGTACTATCCAGATCACTCCTGATGTATCAGGCATTCCTCA
>NW_015506384.1:233624-246748 GCF_001515645.1 Sinocyclocheilus grahami
GGGTTCCTGCTGCAATGCTCCCTCTATCTGGAGATGCAACCGCACCTGTTTGTGGCAGAGCGGGCCAAGGTGTCATTCATTATCTCACTACTGTCGGGACGAGCCTTGCAGTGGGCCGAAGCCTTGTGGACGGCACAGAGCCCATGCATTCACTCACTGGAGGGCTTTGTTAAACACTTCCGGGAGGTATTCAGTCAATCGACCACGGAAGTCACGGTGCATGAGGAGCTCTTTCAACTGCGGCAAGCCGAGTTATCCATCCACGGGTATGTGCTGCGCTTCCGCACACTCGCCGCCAGCAGCGGCTGGAACGAGGCCGCCCTGCTCTCGGTGTTCCGCCGAGGCCTCAACCCAGGCTTATGTCAACAGATGGCCATCTATGATGACACCGTGGGCCTCGACAGTTTCCTCCAGAAGGTGGTTCGCATCTCCCAGCACCTCACCGCGTGCCGTATGGAAGCGATACCCGCTGCCGCTACCTCGCCCAGCCTCTCCACTCCAGCACCTGAGCCCATGATCACGGATAGCTACAGCCTGTCATCCTCAGAGCGATCTCGGAGACTCACCCATGGCCTATGCACCGCGTGCCGTATGGAAGCGATACCCGCTGCCGCTACCTCGCCCAGCCTCTCCACTCCAGCACCTGAGCCCATGATCACGGATAGCTACAGCCTGTCATCCTCAGAGCGATCTCGGAGACTCACCCATGGCCTATGTCTCTACTGTGGATCCCAGGAGCACCAGCTCCGCACCTGCCCCATTTGTCCACCACGCCCAGTGGTGAGTACTATCCAGATCACTCCTGATGTATCAGGCATTCCTCATATAAATGCTCTTCTAATTTATCACAACCAATCCTTTCCAGTCAAAATCCTCGTGGACTCCGGAGCGTCTGGGAACTTCATCTCCTCCCGTAGTCTCGCTGGATGGCAAATTCCCACTGCAAAAATTCCACGACCTACCAGATCACCACTGTCCAGGGAAAGCCGTTGGGCAAGGGGCTGGTGCGGCACCGTACGCCCGAGGTCGTCCTTCGGATTGGATGTTTCCACGCCGAACGGATCTCTCTACTGGTGCTGGAGGAGGCCGTCGTGGACATCGTCCTGGGATGCCCCTGGCTCGCCCAGCATCAGCCCACCATCGCCTGGAGGTCCGGAGAAATACTCGCGTGGAGTGGGGAGTGCAAACAAGCGTGTCTCCGGGATTTGCCTAGACCGATCTCCGACCGGAAGGACCTCCCAGTCTGTTCCACCTCAGTGGAAAGCCCGGAGTCCGCGCCTATCACTCCTCCTCCTCCCAAATATCAGGCGTTCCAGGACGTATTCAGCAAGCTCGCTGCCAATCACCTACCACCTCACCGGCCATGGGACTGTGCCATTGACCTGCTGCCTGGGGCCCAATTACCCAAAGGACGTGTCTATCCCCGGTCGATCCTGGAGAGAGCCGCCATGGAGGAGTACGTGCAGGAAGCCTTACAACAGGGGTTCATCCATCCATCCACCTCACCCGCAGCGTCAAGCTTCTTCTTCGTGGCCAAGAAGGATGGGGGCTGAGACCGTGCATCGATTACCGGGCCCTCAATGACCAAACGGTGAAGTTCGCCTATCCCCTTCCTCTGGTCCCGGCCACCTTGGAGGAACTCCGCGGAGCCTGTGTGTTCAGCAAGCTGGATCTCAGGAGCACATATAACCTCATCCGCATTCGCCGGGGTGACGAATGGAAGACTGCCTTTGTCACGCCCACCGGGCAATATGAATACCGGGTCATGCCCTGTAGGCTTTCCAACTCACCTTCCATATTCCAAAACTTCATGAACGAGATCTTCCGAGACATGCTCAACCGGTTTGTCCTCATCTACATTGACGACATTCTCATTTACTCACGCACGCTTGAAGCACACCGTCACCATGTCACCCAAGTCCTCAAGCGCCTCCGCCAACACCACCTGTTCCTCAAGGCCGAGAAGTGTGAGTTCCATCAGTCCACGGTTCACTTCCTGGGATACATCGTCACCCCGGCCGGGGTACAAATGGATCAGAGGAAGGTGGAAGCCATTCAGAACTGGCCCCAACCAAGTACCATCAAGGAGATGCAGAGATTCTTGGGGTTCGCAAATTTCTATCGCCGCTTCATCGACCACTTCAGCCAGATGGTGGCGCCCCTTAACTCTCTCCTCCGACGGAAGGCCAAACTCTTCACTTGGACCCCAGAGGCCCACCAGGCTTTCAGCCAGCTCAAGGCAGCCTTCTGTACGGCCCCGGCCCTGTCACACCCAGACCCCAATCTCCGCTTCCTGGTCGAGGTAGACGCCGCGACCCTGGGAGTGGGCGCCGTCTTATCACAGTGGCGAGGTGAACCCCCCCATGCACCATCCATGTGCATACTTCTCACGGAAATTATCCCCGGCGGAGCAGAACTACGACGTGGGAAATCGGGAGTTACTAGCCATCAAGCTCGCCCTGGAAGAGTGGCGGCATTGGTTGGAGGGTGCCAAGCACCCATTTGAGGTAATCACCGACCATAAAAACTTGCAATACCTCCGAGAGGCCAAACGTCTGAACCTTAGGCATGCCCGCTGGGCGCTGTTCTTTACCCACTTCCTCTTCGTGGTCACTTACCGTCCCGGGACGAAGAATGTCTGTCTTGGGGTTCGCAAATTTCTATCGCCGCTTCATCGACCACTTCAGCCAGATGGTGGCGCCCCTTAACTCTCTCCTCCGACGGAAGGCCAAACTCTTCACTTGGACCCCAGAGGCCCACCAGGCTTTCAGCCAGTTCAAGGCCGCCTTCTGTACGGCCCCGGCCCTTTCACACCCAGATCCCAATCTCCACTTCCTGGTCAAGGTGGACGCCGCGACCCTGGGAGTGGGCGCCGTCCTATCACAGTGGCGAGGTGAACCCCCCCATGCACCATCCATGTGCATACTTCTCACGGAAATTATCCCCGGCGGAGCAGAACTACGACGTGGGAAATCGGGAGTTACTAGCCATCAAGCTCGCCCTGGAAGAGTGGCGGCATTGGTTGGAGGGTGCCAAGCACCCATTTGAGGTGATCACCAACCATAAGAACTTGCAATACCTCCGAGAGGCCAAACGTCTGAAAAATGTTCTTTACCCGCTTCCTCTTCGTGGTCATTTACCGTCCCGGGACGAAGAATGTCCGCGCGGACGCACTTTCCCGCCTACACCAACCGGATCCTACCCCCGAAGAACCCGAGCCCATCCTGCCGCCTACCGTCTTCATGTCTCCTATTCAGTGGGCTCTCACTGACCAGATCTGTGCCGCCACTCTCACCGAACCCGCTCCGCCGGGAGGTCCAGAGGGGAGGAGCTATGTCCCATCCACCCTACGTATAACCCTTCTGGACTCAGTTCACACCTCTCCGGGATCGGGGCACCCAGGCAGCCGCCGAACCCTCTCGCTCCTCCAGAGCCGCTACTGGTGGCCCCACATGGCCCGAGATGTCGCCCGGTATGTCAGGGGATGTTCAGTCTGTGCCATCACCACCACGCCACGTCGTTTGCCCGAAGGGAAACTGGTTCCGCTACCCATCCCTCGCCGGCCCTGGTCCCACCTGGGGGTGGACTTTGCTACGGACTTACCTCCCACAAACGGATTCACGACCATCCTAGTAGTCGCCGACCGATTCTCTAAATCCTGCAAACTCATTCCCCTGCGGGGACTACCTACCACCCTGGAAACCGCCGAAGCCCTCTTCCAGCACGTGTTCAGGAACTTCGGTCTCCCCGCGGACATTGTTTCGGACCGAGGGCCGCAATTCATCTCCAGGGTCTGGCGAGGGTTCTTCCGCCTCCTGGGAGCATCCGTCAGTTTGTCCTCGGGATACCACCCACAGACCAATGGCCAGACCGAACGGAAGATCCAAGAGATCGGACGGTATCTCCGGGCCTACTGTCATGACCATCAGGACAGCTGGAGCCAGTACCTACCCTGGGCCGAGTATGTCCAGAATTCCTTGCGCCAGGAAACCACCGGACTCACCCCATTCCAATGTGTGCTCGGTTACCAGCTGCCCCTGTTTCCTTGGACCGAGGATCACTCAGAAGTCCCAGCGGTAGATCACTGGTTCCGTGAGAGCGAGAGGGTATGGGACTCAGCACATATCCATCTCCAACGGGCCTTCCGGAGGCACCAGGCCAGCGCAGAGACTCGTCGGTCCGACAATCCCCGCTATGAGCCAGGGGACCAAGTCTGGTTGTCCGCCCGGGACATCCGCCTCCGATGGCCCAGCAAGAAGCTGAGTCCCCGGTACATAGGTCCTTTCCCCATAGCAAGGCGCATCAACGAAGTCACGTACCGGTTACACCTGCCTGCCCATTATCGGATCTCCCCCACCTTTCATGTGTCCTTGCTAAAACCCTTCACTAATCCTCTTCTCCCTCCCTCCACAGAACACGAGGTACCCCCCCCTCCGCCCGGGGTCGTCCCAGACGAGGCCATCTACCGAGTCAAGGAGATCCTCAAATCCCGGCGGCGAGGCGGCCGGCTTCAATACCTCATAGACTGGGAGGGGTACACCCGCTCACAATCACCTGATTACTGATCACGGACACCTGCACCCACTTACCACACCACTCAAATACTCACTCACCTCATTCACTCATCAGCTGGTCTCAAGGTTGCAAGCTATTCTGTCCTGGTTCCTCGCCTTCTAATCTGCCTGTTCCCCTCAGAATCCTCAGTTCTCGGCCGAAGGACCTGAGTGCCGACCCAGATAAGTCTGTGTTTTGCTTCCCTTACTGCTTATGTTGAACTATTTTCCGTTGGAAGCCTCTCTTAAGTTCCTGCTATTAAACTCTCTGCTTAACGTTACCCTGCCTGTCTGCCTCTTTGTGACAGCGCAGTTCATCATGAACACAAGTATAAGTTAATTCGTGGTATCCACATCAAGATAATTTAAGGTGATATAATAACACAAACAGTGATGTTATGTTTACAATGTTAACATGATACATATGTCAAATGGGTTGCTTTATATGTTAATTTCACTATTTGAAATTGTGTCTGTTGTTCTGCTGTTTTATAGATTTGTTTTTTTTATTGAAAGTGTGACAAAAATAAAAAAAAAATATGACAGAAAACATGAAAGAACATAGAGAAAAACAAACAAACAGCAACAACAATAATAACTACAACATAAAAATATACCAAAACTAAAGAGAAAATAATAGAAATATATGAATACATATGTGACCCTGGACCACAAAACCAGTCATAAGGGTACATTTTTCAAAATTTAGATTTATACAACATCCAAAAGCTGAACAAATAAGCTTTCAATTGATGTATGCAGGGGCGTAAATTTCGTCTAACAGCTGGGGGGGACAACAAACATAAAATTTCTCAAGAGCAATTTTTGAAGGGGACACAAATAAGCTAAAATTGTACTTGTAAGGATATGTATACACAGAGGAATAGCTTATTACTATTAGTGCAGCAAATTACACAACGTAAAGCTGTTGTGGTCGCACCGTGACAGCGCTCAAGTCCGTAGACATTACTATCCGTCACAGTGTTGCCAAGTCCGTGGTTTTCCTGTGGAATTGGGCTACTGTATCACTGTTGCCGCAGGTCGTTTTTCATGTCCGCGGGTTGAAACGACCCTAATAATGTGTATTTTGGCACACGGAATGCGAGTAGGTGAGTGTCTGTGTGTTATAGTGAGTGTCTCTGTGTGTGTGTGAGTGAGTGAGTGAGACAAATGAGGACATAAATGTGTATAATGACAAAGGTATGATAGGTATTACAAGGAGAAGGTGACTTTTCAGGACATTACCCCATGTCCCCACTTTTCAAAACGCTTATAAATCACACAGAATGGAGCGTATTGAAAATCTGAAATAGCAGAAAGTCTCCTGTGAGGGGTAGGTTTAGGGGTAGGGTTGGTGTAGGGCAATAGAATATACGGTCTGTACAGTATAAAAACCATTACGCCTATGGAGAGTCCCCACTTTTCACAAAAACAAACCTGTGTGAGTGAGAGTGTGTGTGTTATAGTGAGTGTCTCTCTGTGTGTGTGTGTGTGTGTGTCCATCTGTATGTTTGTGTGTGTCTCTGTATGTTTGTGTGTGTGTGTGTTATAGTGAGTGTCTGTGTGTGTGTGTGTGTGTGTGTCTGTGTGTGTGTGTGTGTCTGTGTGTGTGTGTGTAGGTGAGTGTGTGTGTGTTATAGTGAGTGTCTCTGTGTGTGTGTGTGTGTGTCTGTATGTTTGTGTGTGTGTCTCTGTATGTTTGTGTGTGTGTGTGTGTTATAGTGAGTGTGTGTGTTGAAAGGATTGAATTTATTTCCTTATGAAATTAACCAATACTCAGGAACTCACACAAAACAGACACCATGCAATAAAACAATAAAACTTATCTGGAGAAGAAATCTTCAAAGAGAGCAAACAACGCCTCTCTCCTCGCCCATTTACGACCCCCTTCTCTATAGTGAGTGTGTTTGTGTGTTATAGTGAGTGTCTGTGTGTGTGTGTGTGTGTCACGGTTCGCAGGTCTGTGGATTCCTCCTTTGTTTTGTGTGTGTGCCTGTGCGTGTTTGCTGCCAGCTGCGTTGCTGGGCAACTCATGATTGCTGATTGGTGATGATCAGCTGCACCCTTTATATTGAGTTGTTTGTTGTTCATTCCCTGTCGAATCGTTGTTTTGCTCATTCTTTGCTCTCTTGTCTCACGTTTGCTGCACTCGCATTGTGGATGCTTCCTGTGGAGTGACTGCCGGACTATTGTGGAACCACCTGTTACTGTGAGGCACTCTTGCTTTCTCTGTGGAGTCCGTTGTTCCTGTGACTGTTGTCCAGTTCTTAGTCATCTGCCCATTGTAGTTCCGGCGCTACTGAGGAATATTCTGCACCCTCACTTTTCCTGTTGTCTTTATGCTGTGACTGGTTTGGTCTTCAGAAAATAAACCTTTGAACACTTGCAACTGAATCTCTTGTCTTTTCGTGCGTGTGTGTGTGTGTGTGTGTGGGTGTGTGTGTGTGTGTGCGTGAGAGAGAGAAGGAAAGCAGGCATTTGGACCAAATCCCTGTGAGGCAGGGGAGAGGTGACGCAATGGAAGAAAAGGTGTGAGGAAAGAGTAGCTTCAAACATTTCATTCATATTTGAATGTTGATTGTTCTTTCTTCAAATAGCTCATACATGTGTTAGACACAATGAGAAGTCAGAGGGAACATGTGGCATGTGTTTATTCCACCACCTTGATGCAAGAAGATTTTCAGACACTGGGATTGCAACATATCCCTGTAATCATTTATACTTAGTTTTAACAGTGTAATATTTTAGCCTCTATTAAAGATAAAGTGTGTCTTTATCATGCTCCTTGGGATTTCATTGGGTACTGTTGTGCTATTGTCATAATGTGATGCTGCAAAGAAAATGCAGTAAGCAGTCTCTCAGAGCAGCCAAAAAGATTTCACAAAACAAAATATATGTTGTGCATAATTTTACTTTAGTTTGTATGTTATTTTTGTGACAGGTTGATGCTTCTGCAAAAGACTGCATTGTGTTTCCATCATGGAGCAAGTCACACTGGATGTGTTGTGTAAGTCAAGACATTTTTTAAAAGACTTGTCAAATGGATGTCAGTATTTTGTGTTTTTAACAACTTTTTGAAGATTTTGCACCCAAAGCAGAAACAGTTTTTTTTTCTTGATTCGCTATGCAAGAGTGGTCTAAGTGATGGCAGATACAGTCAAGTGTACAGGTCTTTTACATAAAAGTTCATGTTCGCTGTTTGAACAGTTCTTCTTCAAATGTTCTCAACTGCTGTATGTTGGTTCTGTTCTAAACCATTCAGCATTTTACTTTTTCATTTTTCTTTACAATGGAAAACTCATTATTCCCCCAAAACATGTACTGTTACTACTTGTGATTCATTTACAGTTGCTTATTGTTGTTTTCTTTTGTGTATTTGGGTACATTTTAATAGGAGGGTTGCTCAGACCATTTTTCCTGGACATTGGACTGTTATCCTGTAAAGATCTTCCAGTAGATTTTTGAATCATAACATATTCTTCTGGCATATAATTCAATTGTTTTTTTTGTTTTTTATTGCTTACAAAAATTACCCAGGGTATTCCAATGCAGGGTTCCTTAAATAACTGTGGAGTCTTTGTGCTCATGGTGAGTTTATATGACCATTTACATTGATAATCACATCAATTCTGTTAAAAAATAAAATAAAAAATGAAACTGTCTAAACAGTTACTCTTTGACTTTCAGTATGCCCTGTACTTTGCTCTGGGGGTGGAGCTGGACTTTTCAGAGGGGAGTCTTTACATCTTTGCTCAACACGTATAAATGAACAACCCATTTTGTTTGAACACTAAGGCATCTTCTTTTGCACATTAGACAAGTATACTAAGTTAAGAAATACCTTCAAAACCATAAACTTGAATTTAAAAACTTACAAAAAAAAAGGAAGACAACATATTTTGAAGCATTATATCCAAGATGTTTTCTGAATGTAACAAAAAAGAAAAGAAAAAAATTATATCTATATATATTATATATGCGATGTATAAATCTCTGTTCCAAAAAATTGACCTTTATGACTGTTTTGTGGTACAGGGTCACATATGTACAGTTTGAAATGAATCCATCTGAGGATGATCTGCAGAGGAGGACAATGATATAATCATTTTGGGCTCTTCCTCTGAAGATGAACCTGTGAGTTTGCAGAATGGAAAATGGTAAAGTAATATAAATCACTGTGAAATGTACCATCTTACATGTAAGTTTTGTCTTTGCATGCAGCGTAAATAATTGTTCTACTTTTGTTTTACTTATTAATATGTACAGTTGTGCCTGTGAATGGCATTGCTGGTGGGAGACGGGGCTGTGGTCACGCATCTGGAACAGCATTGGTGGTTCCCACAGTAGATGAGATGAGCCTGCCCACATTAACAAGAGAAGGGCATAAATACTGGAGCAGAACCAAACCTCCAGCATGCTTCAGGAGATGTCTGGACACCGCACACCATGTGTTTGGCTCATCAGAAGCTCCTACATCCCCAGGCTGCACTCTTACATCCGTGAGCATGGCCTGGACAGAAATCTGGGGCTTCCCTGCTGGATCACATGGGATGGCAGACTGTGGGAGCATCTAATCCCAGTCCTCCGCTCTCACAGGGCCAATGCTACTGCTCCAGACATCTTGGTGATTCATCTTGGTGGCAAATGCTTGTGCATGGAGGGTCGCAGAAATGTAGTCTTCTTTCAACAGATGAAGGCGGACATGCATGAGATTTCCTTGATGTTTCCACACACTGTGTTGTCTTGGCCGGACCATAAGTACACTGACTGTGCGTTGGACTCCAGGTAGGCTTTGAACAGGTCATTCATCTACCTCAACGAAGCTACTTAATCATCAGTGACTCTCAGAAAAGATGGGTTTAGCGGACTTCTAAAACGCACACACTCACACACACACACACACACACAAACCTGTACACACACACAAACAAACAAACATCAATAAGTTTTCCTTTGAACCCTCCATTTAAGAACTTAAACATTCAAAAGAGTCATCTGAACTGTTGAAAGAACACAAACTCATATCACATTAATTCATAACACATCAACATATGGTTATGTTTGGTTTGCTCCAGTTATGGACTTTGAACTTACAGAGGCATTGAAGAGTACTATGTCAGAATATTTACAAATGTAGTTATGATATCTATTGATTTACTTTTGATGACTCGTGTATTCTTCCTCTTTTGAAATACGACTGTGATGCATTGATGCTGACACATATTGCAATTTATTTCATGAGATTATTTATTTTTGCTTGTTTATTTGTTGTGAACTTTGACATGCTTTGAATAAGCAGGATATAGTGGAAAAAGAAACAAAAAAAGTGTGATTTGAGGTAACGGGCATAGCTAGAATCACTACGTCACAACACTGTATTGTTTTTTTTCTCTCATTTGTTACTTATTTTTTTATATTCAAGTACTATTACTCAACATTTAATCAGGCAATTCTATCCTTGTTTTTATTGCTTTATATGCTGTAAGCTACTCGCTATTATAAACCATTGTCAGTGGTACCTTAAATGTCAAAACTTTGTGAATTTTTTTCTTTTTTAAGCTGATAAGAAATGCAAACAAAAACTGTTTTATTTAATTTTATGTAGCATCCTACACGTGAGCTTCTGCTTTGATTAACACAAATCAATGTGTTTGGACAAGACTTGTCTACTGGTTTAGTTAGTATATTGTAGAGGTGTGCTTGTGAATTGTTTACCATTTAAAAAAAAACTGTACAATTTAAATTCATTACTTAGCTCTTTTAATAAATATCTTTAAAATATACAACAGTAAAATAATAACTTTGTTTTCATTCAGCAGATGCTTTTATCCAAATAAACCTGCAATTGAAGAAACCAAACTAAAATGATCCTTATGGGGCAAAGTTTATATGAAGTGCAAGTAGAGAGGAAAGTGAGACTCTGCTGAAAGATCTAAATCTCTCATTATATATTGCATGCATTTGTAGCCATTGCACATATTCTTAATTCTCAGTTAACCTTGATTCGTTTAACTCATGAACAAGAGTGTCCAATAGCACAAGGCTACCCTCTCCATAATGTGGTTGATGTGACTGAAGTCCTCATGTCATGTGAGTGCTCATGGGTAAATCTTTATAATGAATGAACCATTTAAATGAGTGCACATTTAAAGATGTAGTACTTGCTTTTATTAGAGAGATCGCATTTTTCCATTTGTCAGTCTGCTGCACAGAGATTCCCTCTCACTCTCTAGATCTCTGCATTTGTCCTCAAGCGCTTTGATTTTTGATTGTAAAAATGAGTTTCTAACATCCTTTTCATTAAGGACACCTGCTGGGTTGGAGCTGGTGTTGCTTATTGCCCCTCTTATTGCTATGTAATGAGGACGCTGAGGCTGAGTCTGAATCCCTGTGCGGGAGTTTATTGAGGACAATTTCAGTGAACAGGAACGTCAGGGCAGGCAGAAGGTCGAAACCAGCATGAGAGTCCAATTTAACAACACTTACAGGGGCAATCCGGAAGGCTAAAGTGAGCAGGCAGGCAAAAGGTCCAAACACAGACATCCGTCCGATCAGGCAAACTAAGCAATGGGGATAATCCAGGTAATCGTTAGGTGGGTAAACAGGCAGAATCATACACTGAACAGGCAATCAGAATATAAAAAGAAAACACTTGGTAAGGCAGGTTAACTGGCAATACTTCGCAATGAGCATGAGCACGGTCTCTGACTATAAAGCAACCAAACAGGAAATGAGTGTAGAGGAAGCAGAGGGAGTGGAACACAGTCAGTACTCTGGTGAGGGCTTCCTCTGCTGGCTTGGCATTACAGAACCCCCACCTCTAGGAGCGCCTCCTGGAGCTCAACGTGGACGTCCCCGTGGTTGTGGTGCTGGACGATTGGGGCTGGCTCGATGAAATTCCTCGTTGAGAGCCACACCCGCTGTCCTGGTTGGTAGGGAGGATGTGGGCGACGTCGCCTGTTGGCCTGTAATTATTGTCTTCTCACGGCTCGCTGGAGGCGGACATGTGCACAGTCCCACACCCTCTCACTACGACGAATCCATTCGTCAACCGCCTGGACTGAGGAAGGTTCCCCAGACCACGGGAACAAGGGAGGTTGAAACCCAAGGACGCACTGGAAGGGGGTTAGGCCTGTGGATGTGTGAGTGAGAGAGTTCTGCTGGCTTGGCATTACAGAACCCCCCCCCCCCTCTAGGAGCGCCTCCTGGAGCTCGACGTGGACGTCCCCGTGGTCATGGTGCTGGACGATCAGGTCTGGCTCGATGAAATACCTCGAAGAGAGATGGATCCAGAATGTCATGGGCGGCTACCCATGACCTCTCCTCAGGCCCATAGCCCTCCCAGTCCACCAGATACTGGAGCTGACCCCCTCTCCTACGCGAGTCCAGCAACACATTCACCTTATAAGCGGGAGTCCCGTCAATGTCCAAAGGTGGTGGTGGCTCTCGGACCTCGGCTATGGGGTCAGCATCCAGGTGGACCGGTTTGAGGAGAGAAACGTGAAAGGAGGGAGAAACATGATAATTAGCAGGAAGCTCTAGTTGGTAAGTGACTTAATTTATTCTTCTGAGAATTTTAAAAGGGCCAGAGAGGAAGAATGGGTTCTGGCGTGAGACTTTCAGTAGGGGGATCATAGCGTATGGACAATGCATCTGCCTTGCTGTTCTTACTGCCCGGTCTGTATGTGACTGTAAATTGGAAACGGGTGAAAAACAAGGACCATCAAGCTTGGCATGGGTTGAGACGTTTGGCAGTTTTTATATATTCAAGATTCTTATGATCAGTAATGACTTGAAAAGGATGAACTGCTCCTTCTAGCCAGTGTCTCCATTCCTCGATGGCTGCTTTCATGGAGAGAAGATCCTTGTTTCCCACATCATAATTACGTTCAGCTGCTGTTAGCGTTTGTGAGAAAAATGCACATTGGAACAGCCTGCCTGTTGGCCATGACGCTGGGAGAGTACGGCTCCGATTCCACAATCTGAGGCATCTACCTTCACCATGAATGGAAGATTGGGGTCAGGATGTTTCAAGATGGGTGCTGTGGTGAATCTTTCCTTCAGGGTATGAAAAGCATTGTTAGCCTCTTCCGTCCATCTTAGTTTTGAGGGCTTGCCCCTCAGGAGAGATGTCAAAGGGGAGGAAACCATGCTGTAATTTCAGATGAAACGTCTATAGAAATGAGCGAAGCCCAGGAATCACTGAAGTTCCTTTAACATGGTTGGTTGTGGCCATTCAGTGACTGCCTTTACTTTAGTCTCGTCCATCTTTACTCCCTCGTGACTAATATGGTAGCCCAGGAATGTCGTCTGTCTTACATGGAATTCACATTTTTCAGCCTTGACATAGAGTTGGTTCTCCAATAATCTAGTGAGAACAGTTCTGACGTGGTTGATGTGTTCCTCTTCAGATCTAGAGTAAATCAAAATATCATCAATGTAGGCTACTACATACTGGTTGAGCAGGTCTCTGAAGATTTCATTAATGAAGGATTGGAAGACAGTAGGTGAGTTAGCAAGTCCATAAGGCATGACCTGATATTCATAGTGCCCCATAGTGGTGAGGAAGGC
>NW_015506384.1:254674-267487 GCF_001515645.1 Sinocyclocheilus grahami
AGATTGGGGTCAGGATGTTTCAAGATGGGTGCTGTGGTGAATCTTTCCTTCAGGGTATGAAAAGCATTGTTAGCCTCTTCCGTCCATCTTAGTTTTGAGGGCTTGCCCCTCAGGAGAGATGTCAAAGGGGAGGAAACCATGCTGTAATTTCAGATGAAACGTCTATAGAAATGAGCGAAGCCCAGGAATCACTGAAGTTCCTTTAACATGGTTGGTTGTGGCCATTCAGTGACTGCCTTTACTTTAGTCTCGTCCATCTTTACTCCCTCGTGACTAATATGGTAGCCCAGGAATGTCATCTGTCTTACATGGAATTCACATTTTTCAGCCTTGACAGAGTTGGTTCTCCAATAATCTAGTGAGAACAGTTCTGACGTGGTTGATGTGTTCCTCTTCAGATCTAGAGTAAATCAAAATATCATCAATGTAGGCTACTACATACTGGTTGAGCAGGTCTCTGAAGATTTCATTAATGAAGGATTGGAAGACAGTAGGTGAGTTAGCAAGTCCATAAGGCATGACCTGATATTCATAGTGCCCCATAGTGGTGAGGAAGGCCGTTTTCCATTCATCTCCCTCTTTGATCCTAATCAGATTGTATGCACTTCTTAGGTCAAGCTTGGTGTAAATGGTGGCTTCACGGAGTTGTTCAGGGAGGACGGAACTAATGGGAGTGAATAGCGAAATTTAACTTATGTTGTTGAGTCCTCTGTAATCAATGCAGGGTCTTAATCCTCCATCCTTCTTTTCAACATAGAAAAACCCTGCGGTGGCTGATGATGTGGAAGGACGGATGAAACCTGAGCTCAGAGCTTTGACGTATTCCTCCATGGCCTGGCTTTCAATTCTGGATAGCGGGTAGACCTTACTCTTGGGTGGCATGGCATTAGGAAGTAAGTCTATTGCCCAATCCCACAGTCGGTGGGGTGGCAAATGTGTGGCCTTGGTCTTGCTGAACGCCTCTGACAGGTCATTGTAACAAGAGGGGATGTTCATAATTTTGTGGATCGCTGGGCTTTCGATGCTGGTTGCGAGACATGGTTGGGGCCGTGTAGTAAAACAGTGATTAATACAAAACCACTGGGTTAGCTCACCATGATGCCAGGAGATGTCAGGGTCATGAACCGATAGCCAGGGGTATCTGAGAATGATTTCATGTTTAGGGGAGTCAACAACATACAGGGTAATGGACTCTTGATGAAATAAACCAACATGGAGGGAGAGAGTTCTTGTTTGTTGAGTAATTCCCTCTCCAAGGAGTGTGTCGTCAATTGCTTTGATCTTGATCGGGGGAGTGCAAGGTTGAGTGGGAAAAGTATACTTGTCAACAATGCTCTTGTTTATTAAGTTCAGGGCAGCTCCCGAGTCGATCATCACTGTGAATTCAAGAGAGACATTTTCAGTCTTAATTGTGACGGGTAGTATGAATGACTTATTACTTAACAGTGAAAAATGTTCAATATTCACCCTCGAAGCTGCTTGGGGCTTGTGTGGACATCCAGGGCTGCGGTAGCCTGCCTCACCATAGTAATAGCATAAATGAAGCTGCCGATGCCTTGTTCTTTCCTCCTCGGATAATCTTGAGGTACCGAGTTGCATGGGTTCATTGCTTTCGGTTGGGGGTAACAGCTGAGAGGGACTTAGTGGCTCATGTTGGAATCCTCTAACTCTTCTTCTTCTTGGGGCTTGTCTCATCAGGTTATCAATCTTAATGGTTAGTGTTACAAAGACAGAAAAATATAAACCCTCTCCTTTGCAAACAAGTTCAGATTGCAGTTCGAGGTTCAGGCTTTGCTGAAAGATCGCTTTAACCCTCTGAGGTCGACTAACGCGGATACACGTTTTGTGGCATCTTCTCCTGATAACACCGAAAAGAACTTAAATTACACTTTCAGTTTTGATCTTACAGATAAGAGCAATACATTAATAGAATCTGTAAATGGTCTACTTTTATTTGTATACAACACATAATAACAACAAAACTTTGTACATTTATAAAATAAAGAAAACAAACATGGTGCGCTGTCTGCCGCCTTGGTCTGCGTGATCTTTATTTAGAAATGCGTCATTAAAATGAACTGTAACTCAGCAAATACTCAACAAAGAGACATGAGAGATATATCTATAGAAAGCTTGACATGTCTACTTTTAAACTAAGCAAGTCTTATCGAAAGCAAAATGTGTTATACCCGTGTCTTATGGAGTAATGACGCTGAAATTTTTCGATTCAATTTTCGATTCCGTTTCAATTTTCGTTTAGGACTGCATCACCGGCATCTTGCACAAGAAAGGCACATGCATTATGTTCAGTTTTGAGTTCGCTGGAAAATCATACTAAGTGCACAGTATAGTAATTGTAAATGTATTATTCCTAGAATATGTGATAATATTATTTGTGGTTGATCGTGTTAAAATGTAAGAATTGGCATTCTGTTTTATCATGAAGTATGCATACTATACTAAGGTACTGTGGGGAATACATCTCTCTTGCCTTCACCTGCATCTCTCATAGGAAGGGGGCACTCGTTCAGTTTTCAACTCCATTCAGAATCTTAGAGTAAGTGTGCATTCACTATTTTACAGATGTTACTTTCATTTGATTTAGTTACTGCATGGTAAAATATGTTTGCTATGTGGTAATTGTGTTCTTTGTTTCGATAAATTAGTACTAGTATCAGTGAACATCACAATAATGTTAATAATGTAGTTTGTGTAAACAGCATGCTTACTTTTTTATTTCAGATGTGAGAATAACGGTGCTAAAGAACCTGTTGCAAAGAGAGCCAAAGCAAAGCAGCCCACTTGGTCATGGAAATGGAGATTCCTGCCTGCACAAGAACCTGGACCACAGCTGTGATGTGATGCACACACTCCCATTAGTTATTTTATGTGATAGTTATATGTATTCTAAATAAACTACAAACAAAAAATATATACATTTCTTTTTTCCTCACATTCTTTCTTATAGCAATTCCCTCTCAGTCACACCACCTTACTCTACAAGAACCTGGACCACAGCTGTGATGTGATGCACACACTCCCATTAGTTATTTTATGTGATAGTTATATGTATTCTAAATAAACTACAAACAAAAAATATATACATTTCTTTTTTCCTCACATTCTTTCTTATAGCAATTCCCTCTCAGTCACACACCTGAGAGCTCATTATGCAGGCCTTTGTCTTCTCAGTTGTGAATCACATCATTATTCATGATCATTCACGCCTCCTCGCATATACTTTTTCTACACAAAAAGTGTCTTAGAAAATGTAAATCAATATATTGTTTTCTGTGAATGAGTAAGACGATTTTCACATAATTTTGAAGCAAAAACTCTACACTTCAAGATCAGTTCTCAAAAGTCTTGATCAAATGTTCTGTATGTGTTTTACGGCCTTATTTTAGTGACTTTAAAATTGTAGTTTTTCACTAAGCATGCATAAACGTTGTTTTCTCAAAAACACAATCACATACATACATGCTGCTCACATATTACTGTAGCCCAGTTTGTGCTGATTACGGTGTTATTAAACTTTAGACATTCTAATGTTTGTAAGCAACTGAAAAAAGCACAAATGTCAGGGCATGTCAAAACTTTTCCAGGCCCCAAAACACCCTCAGACCCCAGAGGGTTAAAATCAACTTATTTTTCCCTTAAAATGATACATTTTCTCAGTTTAAATATTTGATATGTCATCTATGTTGTATTCTGAATAAAATATTAAAATTTGAAACTTCCACATCATTGCATTCTGTTTTTATTCACAATTTGTACAGTGTCCCAACTTTTTTGGAATCGGGTTTGTACTTACACGTAATGACATACTGCATCTTTAATGAAAATACTATGTTAATGCAAAATAATAATTAATAGTGGAACACATTGTTTTCATAACTTAAGTAAGTTTGACACCAAAAAATGTGTACCTTTTAACATGTTTTAACCGAAAAGTACAATCATGGGAGATGGTGAAATGGAGTGTTTCAGCTCGGCAGCCATTTACCTCTAGCAGCCAGAAATAGAGTGAATCGAGGTTCAGAACAGCCCTTTTGATGCCAAATCAGCATTCTTCATGACAGCTTCAGCTGACATGTATCTGAAAGGTATTCTTTTTAGCAAAGCTAATGTCAAAACTCACAGTGGGAAAGTATAACAGATTTAAAAAAGTTAAAAAGTTACTGTGCTTGAGTTTTCAGAGGTCAAAGTTCTTCACTTAAATAGTGTATGACTTCGTATACAAAAAAAGTCAAAAACATTTTCATTACAGACTGTTACAGTAAAATAAGATGAAATATTCCCAATGAATCCTCCCACTGTTTGACAGAATTGAGAACATGGCCAAACCTTATGACCCTTATGTCCAATAATCAGCCAGGGTGAAATCACTGTCAAGAGTATCAATGACGGGGAGGAGTTCATTGCCACTGATGTATGTTGAAAACTGCAATATTATTTTCAGTACCATTTTTGAGGTGGTACAAAAAGTACAGTCAATTTCACCTGAAGTACCGAGTTTTATATTGAGCGATTTTAATCATGTGTCACTGAAAAAAGCACTTACACACTATTATTAATATGTCACCTGCCCAACCAGATGGAATAAAATACTAAATTTGTGTTATAGGTCAGTGATTGGGCTCTGCCAATCACAACTGAGTGTTTTTATTGCCTACATATAAGACTGTTTTAAGGAGATGAAAAAAAGATGTAAAAGTTTGGACTGAAGATTCTGTGCTCTGTTTACAAGAGTGTTATGATTGCATGGACTGAACTACGCTTAAAGAAAGCTGTGGTGATGATTTGGATGAACTTGCTGGGGCCTGTTCTTTGTACGTCGCTAACTCAGTTAGTTGGATTTGATTGTTGACGATTTGGCTTGATCTTGGATTATTTGGTTCTCCGAAGCTCATCCTGGACTTGCTATCATAGTAACAGGTCCGTAAACTTAAACCTGCTCGGGAGCAGGCTTATTTCATATAAACAGGATTAGATTGCATCTTTTTAAGTGGAATTGATATTTAAAGGGGTCATATGATGCGATTTCAAATTTTCCTTTCTCTTTGGAGTGTTACAAGCTCTTGGTGCATAAAGAAGATCTGTAAAGTTGCAAAGACTAAAGTCTCAAATCCAAAGAAATATTCTTTATAAAAGTTAAGAGTTAACCACGCCTACCTAAAACGCCTCGTTCTAACACGCCCCCACATATCTACATTTATGATTGCATGGACTGAACTACGCTTAAAGAAAGCTGTGGTGATGATTTGGATGAACTTGCTGGGGCCCGTTCTTCGTACGTCGCTAACTCAGTTAGCTGGATTTGATTGTTGACAATTTGGCCTGATCTTGGATTATTTGGTTCTTCAAAGCACATCCTGGACTTGGTGTCATAGTAACAGGTCCGTAAGCTTAAACCTGATCGGGAGAAGGCTTACTTCATATAAACAGGGTTAGATTGCATCTTTTTAAAGGCAGTTCATCATTGAATTCAGTGATGTCATCATCCAGCTCTGTTCAGTTTAAATAGTATCTGTGCAATCAAGTCGACAATATCGCTGGATATTAAGTGTCCCCAAATAAGCAAGCCAGAGGCGACAGCGGCAAGGAACCAAAACTACATCAGTGACAGAATAGAGAAAAAACCTTGGGAGAAACCAGGCTCAGTCGGGGGGCCAGTTCTTCTCTGGCCAGACGAAACCAGCAGTTCAATTCCAGGCTGCAGCAAAGTCACATTGTGCAGAGGACTCATCTGGTTCCTGTGGTCTTGTCCCTTGTCCCTGGGGATCTGTCTCTGGGGCTCATCTAGGTGTCCTGGTCTCCGCTGACATTCAGGGCTGTAGAGGTCGTCTCTAGGTGCTGATCCACCATCTGGGCTCGATACGTACTGGATCCGGGTGACTGCAATGACCATCTGATCTGGATACAGACCGGATCTGGTGGCTACGGTGACATCGGAATAAGAAAGAAACAGATTAATATTCGCATAGATGCCATTCTTCTAATGATGTAGCAAGTACATCGTGTGTTATTGGAAGTGTTCCCAGTTCCGGTTGCCCTAATTAATGCAGCCTAAAAATCCTTTAATGGATTTGAACATTATAAATGTGTTAGTGTGTTATGTGTAAGCTAGGTTAAAGAGATGGGTCTTTAATCTAGATTTAAACTGACAGAGTGTGTCTGCCTCCTGAACAATGTTAGGTAGATTATTCCAGAGTTTTGGCGCTAAATAGGAAAAGGATCTGCCGCCCGCAGTTGATTTTGAAATTCTAGGTATTATCAAATTGCCAGAGTTTTGAGAATGCAGCACACGTGGAGGACTATAATGCAATAAGAGCTTGTTCAGATACTGAGGTGCTAAACCTCTCAGGGCTTTATAAGTAATAAGCAAGATTTTAACATCTATACGATGTTTAATAGGGAGCCAGTGCAGTGTTGACAGAACCGGGCTCATATGGTCATACTTCCTGGTTCTAGTAAAATCTCTAGCTGCTGCATTTTGGACCAGCTGGAGTTTGTTTATTAAGCATGGAGAACAACCACCCAATAAAGCATTACAATAATCTAACATTGAGGTCATGAACGCATGAATTAACGTTTCTGCATTTGACATTGAGAACATAGGTCGTAATTTAGATATATTTTTTAGATGGAAAAATGCAGTTTTGCTATCAAATAGCACACCTAGGTTCCTAACTGATGACAAAGAATTGACAGAGCAGCCTTCGAGTCTTAGACAGTGTTCTAGGTTATTACATGCTGAGGTTTTAGGTCAGATAACTAACTAATACATTTAGAATTTAGCAGTAAGAAATTACTCGTCATCCAGTTTTTTATATCGACTGTGCATTCCGTTAGTTTTTCAAATTGATATGTTTCGCCGGGCCGCAAAGTTATATAGAGCAGAGTGTCATCACCATAATAATAATAATAATAATAATAATACTTTTTATTTATATAGCACCTTTCGAAAACCCAAGGTCACTTTACAAGTCAGGATTTAAGGAACAGAAACAGACAAACATCAATACCAGAGGACAGAACACATACCAAGAGCTGACAGTAATATACAGAGACCACTTACAAAGTTAGATTAGAGATGCATGAGAATGTAAATAAACATCCATTACAGAGTAAATTACAGACTGAGAACTGAAAAGTAATACTCGGATGAAAAATGTGTTTTTAAGAGGTTTTTGAAGCAGAGAAGGGAGGATGCTTGACGGATGTTTTGGGGAAGAGCATTCCACAATCTGGGAGCCACAACACTGAAAGCTCTAGATCCCATTGTCACCAGACAAAACTTAGGGGTGACTAACAACCCCTCACTAGAAGATCATAATGAGAGGGCAGGAACATAAGGCAGAAGTAAGTCAGATAAATATGTAGGACCAAGGTTATGGAGAGCTTAATAATTGAGAATTAGTATTTTGTAGTTTATGAGTTTATGCACCAGAAGCCAGTGAAGGTGATAGAGGATTGTGGTAATGTGATCGCTCTTTCTTGTGTGGGTAATCAAGCAATCAAGCAAGTTTTGAACATATTGCAGTCGTTTGATATTATTAGCTGACAGGCCATAAAGAATAGAATTACAGTAATCTAGTTGAGATGCGATGAAGGCATGTATAACAGTTTCAGCATCCTGCTGACTGAGAGAGGATCGAATATATGAGATATTATATTTACTACTTTACCAATGTGATCATTGAATGAAAGAGTGGAATCAATGAGAATACCAAGATTGCAAACTTTAGTGGAGGGCATGATCAGATCACCATCCAGATCCATCAGTTGACCAGAGAGCTTAGATACAACAGCTTTAGAGCCAATTCGAATTACCTCAGTTTTATCAGAATTTAATTTAAAGGGGTCCTATTACGCTCTTTTACAAAGTCTTGATTTTGTTTTGGGGGTGTACTAGAACATGCTCTCATGCTTGGTGGTTTGAAAAAAGCATTATTTTTCACATAATTTACATAATTAAAATACCTTTCTCCCCATCCTGGCACAAACAGCTCGATTAGTTCTGGCTTTGATGAAGGTTCGTCTTCCAAAAAACTAAATGTGATGTGATTGGTTAGCTGTCCCAGTGTGTTGTGATTGGTGAACAGCTTAGACGGTGTACCACCCAATAAAGCATTACAATAATCTAACATTGAGGTCATGAACGCATGAATTAACGTTTCTGCATTTGACATTGAGAACATAGGTCGTAATTTAGATATATTTTTTAGATGGAAAAATGCAGTTTTGCTATCAAATAGCACACCTAGGTTCCTAACTGATGACAAAGAATTGACAGAGCAGCCTTCGAGTCTTAGACAGTGTTCTAGGTTATTACATGCTGAGGTTTTAGGTCAGATAACTAACTAATACATTTAGAATTTAGCAGTAAGAAATTACTCGTCATCCAGTTTTTTATATCGACTGTGCATTCCGTTAGTTTTTCAAATTGATATGTTTCGCCGGGCCGCAAAGTTATATAGAGCAGAGTGTCATCACCATAATAATAATAATAATAATAATAATACTTTTTATTTATATAGCACCTTTCGAAAACCCAAGGTCACTTTACAAGTCAGGATTTAAGGAACAGAAACAGACAAACATCAATACCAGAGGACAGAACACATACCAAGAGCTGACAGTAATATACAGAGACCACTTACAAAGTTAGATTAGAGATGCATGAGAATGTAAATAAACATCCATTACAGAGTAAATTACAGACTGAGAACTGAAAAGTAATACTCGGATGAAAAATGTGTTTTTAAGAGGTTTTTGAAGCAGAGAAGGGAGGATGCTTGACGGATGTTTTGGGGAAGAGCATTCCACAATCTGGGAGCCACAACACTGAAAGCTCTAGATCCCATTGTCACCAGACAAAACTTAGGGGTGACTAACAACCCCTCACTAGAAGATCATAATGAGAGGGCAGGAACATAAGGCAGAAGTAAGTCAGATAAATATGTAGGACCAAGGTTATGGAGAGCTTAATAATTGAGAATTAGTATTTTGTAGTTTATGCACAAGGAAACCAGAAGCCAGTGAAGGTGATAGAGGATTGTGGTAATGTGATCGCTCTTTCTTGTGTGGGTAATCAAGCAAGCTGCAGAGTTTTGAACATATTGCAGTCGTTTGATATTATTAGCTGACAGGCCATAAAGAATAGAATTACAGTAATCTAGTTGAGATGCGATGAAGGCATGTATAACAGTTTCAGCATCCTGCTGACTGAGAGAGGATCGAATATATGAGATATTATATTTACTACTTTACCAATGTGATCATTGAATGAAAGAGTGGAATCAATGAGAATACCAAGATTGCAAACTTTAGTGGAGGGCATGATCAGATCACCATCCAGATCCATCAGTTGACCAGAGAGCTTAGATACAACAGCTTTAGAGCCAATTCGAATTACCTCAGTTTTATCAGAATTTAATTTAAAGGGGTCCTATTACGCTCTTTTACAAAGTCTTGATTTTGTTTTGGGGGTGTACTAGAACATGCTCTCATGCTTGGTGGTTTGAAAAAAGCATTATTTTTCACATAATTTACATAATTAAAATACCTTTCTCCCCATCCTGGCACAAACAGCTCGATTAGTTCTGGCTTTGATGAAGGTTCGTCTTCCAAAAAACTAAATGTGATGTGATTGGTTAGCTGTCCCAGTGTGTTGTGATTGGTGAACAGCTTAGACGGTGTTTCAGTGCTGCCACGCCCCCTTGCTCCGTCTTTAAAACAAAAGCTTTTGGCGAATCCGGCACTTCTCACTCGTGATGTGGAAGATGTCCTCAGTAAAATGCGCAGCACACAATAGCAAATTGGGGTTATAATGCTCAGGAACAGAGTTAAAAAGTAAATTGAAGATTTTGGAATGTAAAAATTACAAAAAAATGTAATCAGTTTATGATCAGATACCTATGTCAGAGCTTTTTAAGGCAGTAATGTCGATACCAGTAGAGCAGACCAAATCCAGTGTATGGCCATGTACATGAGTTGGAAAATCAATATGTTGCTGCAGATGAAAACAATCAAGGACAGACATGAACTCAAGAGCATGAACAGTATCAGCATCAACCTGAATATTGAAATCCCCTAGCAATAGCATAGCTGCAGATTGGGCAAAAGCAATTGCCAACAATTCACACAAGTCTGACAGAAATTTCATGCTTGTTTTAGGAGGACAATACACCAGCTCTGTCAGGACCACTATCGTCAAAGATGATTGACAATTAGCATACAGTTTGGATTGGCGGTAAGGTTCTGTTCTGGGCATGAGTCTAGAGAGAGCAGCAATAACCCCCCAAAACAAAACCATATGCTGATATCCCCCAACACGAACTGATAGCAAAATCTCAAAGCCTTAAGCAACACGCATGTTGCCCTTAACCAATGACCAATCAAATATGTTGCCAGAACCCGCATAACCTGTAGCAACAATTCTGTTGCCTTTAACAATATGTTGCCAATACCTTAAAAGCTTAAGCAGCATTCTCAATAACACCAGCTAGACTTAAGAAAAACATGTCCCAATTCAACTACAGCTTTCAGAACAAGCATGTTCCGAATAACAACAGGATTTCTCTGGAACAAGCATGTTCCCAACAATACAGCTATAACTTAAGAACAAGCATGTTCCCAATAACGACCAGGTAGCTTAAGAACAAGCATATTCCCAATGCGACTAGACAACTTAAAAACAAGCATGTTCCCAATACAACTACAGCTTTGAGAACTATAACAATCAAATAGCTCTGGGACAAGCATGTTCCCAACAATACAGCTATAACTTAAGAACAAGCATGTTCCCAATAACGACCAGGTAGCTTAAGAACAAGCATATTTCCAATACGACTACACAGCTTTAGAACAAGCATGTTCCCAATATGACTACAGCTTTTAGAACAAGCATGTAATCACCAAGCTCATTCTATTTGTTGTAGATCTTTAAACCATTATGCTGCCTCAGAAGCATGTCCAATATGTTTCATGAGTTACCTTCATGAACAAACGCTGCCTGCGAAGTCATTAGCTGATAGGTGGTGAGGCAGCATGTCAGCAGCCCAGGTTTTTGGATGAAGACGACTTCAACTGAACAATGACCATTTACCATTCTCTCTTGGAGCTGTGCCGCGGCAGAAATTATAACATTTGCACCGAAATTGTTATTCCCTGCTGCTTAAATCTGTGCTGTAGTGCTATAAAAATTTGTCTCGTGTGGCCAGACCTTCAGACAGACGGCTGAAGGTCTGGAATTCATGGCAGCTTTCTTTGGCCAAGTCCGCCCATGAGGCCATTTGACCGACATGTCAAACAACCAATCACAGTTCGTTTCATTCAGTGGCACGTTTCGGGGCGTGGAAATGTTGCCTCAATAACAGACCGGTGTGTAAAACTCCCAGACTTATTTGAAAGATTCTTTGCCGCAAATTTCAATATTTTACATACTTTGAGAATCCAGCATTTAGTTGATCCTGATAAGCGCTCGTCGTAACAGTTGTAAACCCGACAGATTTTTTCTTTCGTAAGGGTTTGGTGTCACGGCATCTTTATTTTCAGCGGAACGTTAAGAAACTTGACACACACACGTCTCCCGGAAATCCTGTATAATTCAACCAATCCGATGACGACTTCGAAACTCCTGAAATGTTTCCACTTTGTGTGCCATATGTATCAGACGTTCAGCCATCAGTCCGAGGGCATGACGTCTGAGGCTGAGACTATATAAAAATAAAGTCGACTTGACTAGGTTAAAGGGGACATAACACACATAGTTTTGACCAATCTCATGTTAATCTTGAATACCTATAGTGTAGTATTGCATCATACACATCTCCAAAGAGTCTTCAGTTTTATCAGATTTATAAAAGGAGGATACAGCTTGCGATTCTCTCCGAAAACAGCCAAGCTCCTGGAGGCGAGCCGTGGGCGGAGCTGAAGATTCGCGAGCACTTACACTTACTAACAATCACAGACATTTGATGCAGTTTTACAGCAGTTCCTATATGACCGGGATCTTTTATCGCTGGGGCTTCTCCATCTTCCAGTACCAAACGATGTGCAAATCCAGTGTCAGAATGTACCTTGTTATAAAACATTCGTCACCGAAATGACGGGAACAAACAAACACGCTTGAGAAACTCCATTGCTGCCTTGGAAAAACAAATTGCATCCACTGTTCACATACACTGAATAAGGTTATCTTTTCCTCACACCTAAAAACACACTCTTTAGAGATATTAGGTTTGTTCGACTTCATGAGGCACTGCAATGTTCGGCTGCCGCCTGTCAAAAACTATGCATTCTGGTTACATTAAAAATGCTTTTGTCCAACTTTGATCGGCGCTGCAGCCGCTCTACGATCAAATGTGTGCATTCAAAGTCCCGCGAGAGCAAAACGGGACCAGCTGCCTAGGTCAGGCACGGCAAAAGTCTTGATGACGACACACTTTATTCTCATTGGTTAGATTCTGTGATGACAAGCACGATGTGTTTTGCACATGCTTATTCTAACAATTCAATTCCAATGATGCTCACAAATCTGTGTTTTTATAACAGTAAAAGCATTTTTAGGTAGTCACACTGTTATATTGAGTCACGTTTCAAAAAACACTGATGAAACCATATACACCCCCACTTAATTTAAATAGCAGATGTTAATATTTAACTTATTCATTAACAGAGGGCGCTGTATTAAGCAGTACAAAAAGTGTTTCTCATGCTTTATGAAAACATTGCTGAAACATCCGTGTATTTGACAAATGTTGCATTTAATTCACTTCATCTGTGAATGTATGCAAACACTGCGAG
>NW_015506384.1:272747-276753 GCF_001515645.1 Sinocyclocheilus grahami
GATGTTTTGGGGAAGAGCATTCCACAATCTGGGAGCCACAACACTGAAAGCTCTAGATCCCATTGTCACCAGACAAAACTTAGGGGTGACTAACAACCCCTCACTAGAAGATCATAATGAGAGGGCAGGAACATAAGGCAGAAGTAAGTCAGATAAATATGTAGGACCAAGGTTATGGAGAGCTTAATAATTGAGAATTAGTATTTTGTAGTTTATGCACAAGGAAACCAGAAGCCAGTGAAGGTGATAGAGGATTGTGGTAATGTGATCGCTCTTTCTTGTGTGGGTAATCAAGCAAGCTGCAGAGTTTTGAACATATTGCAGTCGTTTGATATTATTAGCTGACAGGCCATAAAGAATAGAATTACAGTAATCTAGTTGAGATGCGATGAAGGCATGTATAACAGTTTCAGCATCCTGCTGACTGAGAGAGGATCGAATATATGAGATATTATATTTACTACTTTACCAATGTGATCATTGAATGAAAGAGTGGAATCAATGAGAATACCAAGATTGCAAACTTTAGTGGAGGGCATGATCAGATCACCATCCAGATCCATCAGTTGACCAGAGAGCTTAGATACAACAGCTTTAGAGCCAATTCGAATTACCTCAGTTTTATCAGAATTTAATTTAAAGGGGTCCTATTACGCTCTTTTACAAAGTCTTGATTTTGTTTTGGGGGTGTACTAGAACATGCTCTCATGCTTGGTGGTTTGAAAAAAGCATTATTTTTCACATAATTTACATAATTAAAATACCTTTCTCCCCATCCTGGCACAAACAGCTCGATTAGTTCTGGCTTTGATGAAGGTTCGTCTTCCAAAAAACTAAATGTGATGTGATTGGTTAGCTGTCCCAGTGTGTTGTGATTGGTGAACAGCTTAGACGGTGTTTCAGTGCTGCCACGCCCCCTTGCTCCGTCTTTAAAACAAAAGCTTTTGGCGAATCCGGCACTTCTCACTCGTGATGTGGAAGATGTCCTCAGTAAAATGCGCAGCACACAATAGCAAATTGGGGTTATAATGCTCAGGAACAGAGTTAAAAAGTAAATTGAAGATTTTGGAATGTAAAAATTACAAAAAAATGTAATCAGTTTATGATCAGATACCTATGTCAGAGCTTTTTAAGGCAGTAATGTCGATACCAGTAGAGCAGACCAAATCCAGTGTATGGCCATGTACATGAGTTGGAAAATCAATATGTTGCTGCAGATGAAAACAATCAAGGACAGACATGAACTCAAGAGCATGAACAGTATCAGCATCAACCTGAATATTGAAATCCCCTAGCAATAGCATAGCTGCAGATTGGGCAAAAGCAATTGCCAACAATTCACACAAGTCTGACAGAAATTTCATGCTTGTTTTAGGAGGACAATACACCAGCTCTGTCAGGACCACTATCGTCAAAGATGATTGACAATTAGCATACAGTTTGGATTGGCGGTAAGGTTCTGTTCTGGGCATGAGTCTAGAGAGAGCAGCAATAACCCCCCAAAACAAAACCATATGCTGATATCCCCCAACACGAACTGATAGCAAAATCTCAAAGCCTTAAGCAACACGCATGTTGCCCTTAACCAATGACCAATCAAATATGTTGCCAGAACCCGCATAACCTGTAGCAACAATTCTGTTGCCTTTAACAATATGTTGCCAATACCTTAAAAGCTTAAGCAGCATTCTCAATAACACCAGCTAGACTTAAGAAAAACATGTCCCAATTCAACTACAGCTTTCAGAACAAGCATGTTCCGAATAACAACAGGATTTCTCTGGAACAAGCATGTTCCCAACAATACAGCTATAACTTAAGAACAAGCATGTTCCCAATAACGACCAGGTAGCTTAAGAACAAGCATATTCCCAATGCGACTAGACAACTTAAAAACAAGCATGTTCCCAATACAACTACAGCTTTGAGAACTATAACAATCAAATAGCTCTGGGACAAGCATGTTCCCAACAATACAGCTATAACTTAAGAACAAGCATGTTCCCAATAACGACCAGGTAGCTTAAGAACAAGCATATTTCCAATACGACTACACAGCTTTAGAACAAGCATGTTCCCAATATGACTACAGCTTTTAGAACAAGCATGTAATCACCAAGCTCATTCTATTTGTTGTAGATCTTTAAACCATTATGCTGCCTCAGAAGCATGTCCAATATGTTTCATGAGTTACCTTCATGAACAAACGCTGCCTGCGAAGTCATTAGCTGATAGGTGGTGAGGCAGCATGTCAGCAGCCCAGGTTTTTGGATGAAGACGACTTCAACTGAACAATGACCATTTACCATTCTCTCTTGGAGCTGTGCCGCGGCAGAAATTATAACATTTGCACCGAAATTGTTATTCCCTGCTGCTTAAATCTGTGCTGTAGTGCTATAAAAATTTGTCTCGTGTGGCCAGACCTTCAGACAGACGGCTGAAGGTCTGGAATTCATGGCAGCTTTCTTTGGCCAAGTCCGCCCATGAGGCCATTTGACCGACATGTCAAACAACCAATCACAGTTCGTTTCATTCAGTGGCACGTTTCGGGGCGTGGAAATGTTGCCTCAATAACAGACCGGTGTGTAAAACTCCCAGACTTATTTGAAAGATTCTTTGCCGCAAATTTCAATATTTTACATACTTTGAGAATCCAGCATTTAGTTGATCCTGATAAGCGCTCGTCGTAACAGTTGTAAACCCGACAGATTTTTTCTTTCGTAAGGGTTTGGTGTCACGGCATCTTTATTTTCAGCGGAACGTTAAGAAACTTGACACACACACGTCTCCCGGAAATCCTGTATAATTCAACCAATCCGATGACGACTTCGAAACTCCTGAAATGTTTCCACTTTGTGTGCCATATGTATCAGACGTTCAGCCATCAGTCCGAGGGCATGACGTCTGAGGCTGAGACTATATAAAAATAAAGTCGACTTGACTAGGTTAAAGGGGACATAACACACATAGTTTTGACCAATCTCATGTTAATCTTGAATACCTATAGTGTAGTATTGCATCATACACATCTCCAAAGAGTCTTCAGTTTTATCAGATTTATAAAAGGAGGATACAGCTTGCGATTCTCTCCGAAAACAGCCAAGCTCCTGGAGGCGAGCCGTGGGCGGAGCTGAAGATTCGCGAGCACTTACACTTACTAACAATCACAGACATTTGATGCAGTTTTACAGCAGTTCCTATATGACCGGGATCTTTTATCGCTGGGGCTTCTCCATCTTCCAGTACCAAACGATGTGCAAATCCAGTGTCAGAATGTACCTTGTTATAAAACATTCGTCACCGAAATGACGGGAACAAACAAACACGCTTGAGAAACTCCATTGCTGCCTTGGAAAAACAAATTGCATCCACTGTTCACATACACTGAATAAGGTTATCTTTTCCTCACACCTAAAAACACACTCTTTAGAGATATTAGGTTTGTTCGACTTCATGAGGCACTGCAATGTTCGGCTGCCGCCTGTCAAAAACTATGCATTCTGGTTACATTAAAAATGCTTTTGTCCAACTTTGATCGGCGCTGCAGCCGCTCTACGATCAAATGTGTGCATTCAAAGTCCCGCGAGAGCAAAACGGGACCAGCTGCCTAGGTCAGGCACGGCAAAAGTCTTGATGACGACACACTTTATTCTCATTGGTTAGATTCTGTGATGACAAGCACGATGTGTTTTGCACATGCTTATTCTAACAATTCAATTCCAATGATGCTCACAAATCTGTGTTTTTATAACAGTAAAAGCATTTTTAGGTAGTCACACTGTTATATTGAGTCACGTTTCAAAAAACACTGATGAAACCATATACACCCCCACTTAATTTAAATAGCAGATGTTAATATTTAACTTATTCATTAACAGAGGGCGCTGTATTAAGCAGTACAAAAAGTGTTTCTCATGCTTTATGAAAACATTGCTGAAACATCCGTGTATTTGACAAATGTTGCATTTAATTCACTTCATCTGTGAATGTATGCAAACACTGCGAG
>NW_015506384.1:277464-285727 GCF_001515645.1 Sinocyclocheilus grahami
GATGTTTTGGGGAAGAGCATTCCACAATCTGGGAGCCACAACACTGAAAGCTCTAGATCCCATTGTCACCAGACAAAACTTAGGGGTGACTAACAACCCCTCACTAGAAGATCATAATGAGAGGGCAGGAACATAAGGCAGAAGTAAGTCAGATAAATATGTAGGACCAAGGTTATGGAGAGCTTAATAATTGAGAATTAGTATTTTGTAGTTTATGCACAAGGAAACCAGAAGCCAGTGAAGGTGATAGAGGATTGTGGTAATGTGATCGCTCTTTCTTGTGTGGGTAATCAAGCAAGCTGCAGAGTTTTGAACATATTGCAGTCGTTTGATATTATTAGCTGACAGGCCATAAAGAATAGAATTACAGTAATCTAGTTGAGATGCGATGAAGGCATGTATAACAGTTTCAGCATCCTGCTGACTGAGAGAGGATCGAATATATGAGATATTATATTTACTACTTTACCAATGTGATCATTGAATGAAAGAGTGGAATCAATGAGAATACCAAGATTGCAAACTTTAGTGGAGGGCATGATCAGATCACCATCCAGATCCATCAGTTGACCAGAGAGCTTAGATACAACAGCTTTAGAGCCAATTCGAATTACCTCAGTTTTATCAGAATTTAATTTAAAGGGGTCCTATTACGCTCTTTTACAAAGTCTTGATTTTGTTTTGGGGGTGTACTAGAACATGCTCTCATGCTTGGTGGTTTGAAAAAAGCATTATTTTTCACATAATTTACATAATTAAAATACCTTTCTCCCCATCCTGGCACAAACAGCTCGATTAGTTCTGGCTTTGATGAAGGTTCGTCTTCCAAAAAACTAAATGTGATGTGATTGGTTAGCTGTCCCAGTGTGTTGTGATTGGTGAACAGCTTAGACGGTGTTTCAGTGCTGCCACGCCCCCTTGCTCCGTCTTTAAAACAAAAGCTTTTGGCGAATCCGGCACTTCTCACTCGTGATGTGGAAGATGTCCTCAGTAAAATGCGCAGCACACAATAGCAAATTGGGGTTATAATGCTCAGGAACAGAGTTAAAAAGTAAATTGAAGATTTTGGAATGTAAAAATTACAAAAAAATGTAATCAGTTTATGATCAGATACCTATGTCAGAGCTTTTTAAGGCAGTAATGTCGATACCAGTAGAGCAGACCAAATCCAGTGTATGGCCATGTACATGAGTTGGAAAATCAATATGTTGCTGCAGATGAAAACAATCAAGGACAGACATGAACTCAAGAGCATGAACAGTATCAGCATCAACCTGAATATTGAAATCCCCTAGCAATAGCATAGCTGCAGATTGGGCAAAAGCAATTGCCAACAATTCACACAAGTCTGACAGAAATTTCATGCTTGTTTTAGGAGGACAATACACCAGCTCTGTCAGGACCACTATCGTCAAAGATGATTGACAATTAGCATACAGTTTGGATTGGCGGTAAGGTTCTGTTCTGGGCATGAGTCTAGAGAGAGCAGCAATAACCCCCCAAAACAAAACCATATGCTGATATCCCCCAACACGAACTGATAGCAAAATCTCAAAGCCTTAAGCAACACGCATGTTGCCCTTAACCAATGACCAATCAAATATGTTGCCAGAACCCGCATAACCTGTAGCAACAATTCTGTTGCCTTTAACAATATGTTGCCAATACCTTAAAAGCTTAAGCAGCATTCTCAATAACACCAGCTAGACTTAAGAAAAACATGTCCCAATTCAACTACAGCTTTCAGAACAAGCATGTTCCGAATAACAACAGGATTTCTCTGGAACAAGCATGTTCCCAACAATACAGCTATAACTTAAGAACAAGCATGTTCCCAATAACGACCAGGTAGCTTAAGAACAAGCATATTCCCAATGCGACTAGACAACTTAAAAACAAGCATGTTCCCAATACAACTACAGCTTTGAGAACTATAACAATCAAATAGCTCTGGGACAAGCATGTTCCCAACAATACAGCTATAACTTAAGAACAAGCATGTTCCCAATAACGACCAGGTAGCTTAAGAACAAGCATATTTCCAATACGACTACACAGCTTTAGAACAAGCATGTTCCCAATATGACTACAGCTTTTAGAACAAGCATGTAATCACCAAGCTCATTCTATTTGTTGTAGATCTTTAAACCATTATGCTGCCTCAGAAGCATGTCCAATATGTTTCATGAGTTACCTTCATGAACAAACGCTGCCTGCGAAGTCATTAGCTGATAGGTGGTGAGGCAGCATGTCAGCAGCCCAGGTTTTTGGATGAAGACGACTTCAACTGAACAATGACCATTTACCATTCTCTCTTGGAGCTGTGCCGCGGCAGAAATTATAACATTTGCACCGAAATTGTTATTCCCTGCTGCTTAAATCTGTGCTGTAGTGCTATAAAAATTTGTCTCGTGTGGCCAGACCTTCAGACAGACGGCTGAAGGTCTGGAATTCATGGCAGCTTTCTTTGGCCAAGTCCGCCCATGAGGCCATTTGACCGACATGTCAAACAACCAATCACAGTTCGTTTCATTCAGTGGCACGTTTCGGGGCGTGGAAATGTTGCCTCAATAACAGACCGGTGTGTAAAACTCCCAGACTTATTTGAAAGATTCTTTGCCGCAAATTTCAATATTTTACATACTTTGAGAATCCAGCATTTAGTTGATCCTGATAAGCGCTCGTCGTAACAGTTGTAAACCCGACAGATTTTTTCTTTCGTAAGGGTTTGGTGTCACGGCATCTTTATTTTCAGCGGAACGTTAAGAAACTTGACACACACACGTCTCCCGGAAATCCTGTATAATTCAACCAATCCGATGACGACTTCGAAACTCCTGAAATGTTTCCACTTTGTGTGCCATATGTATCAGACGTTCAGCCATCAGTCCGAGGGCATGACGTCTGAGGCTGAGACTATATAAAAATAAAGTCGACTTGACTAGGTTAAAGGGGACATAACACACATAGTTTTGACCAATCTCATGTTAATCTTGAATACCTATAGTGTAGTATTGCATCATACACATCTCCAAAGAGTCTTCAGTTTTATCAGATTTATAAAAGGAGGATACAGCTTGCGATTCTCTCCGAAAACAGCCAAGCTCCTGGAGGCGAGCCGTGGGCGGAGCTGAAGATTCGCGAGCACTTACACTTACTAACAATCACAGACATTTGATGCAGTTTTACAGCAGTTCCTATATGACCGGGATCTTTTATCGCTGGGGCTTCTCCATCTTCCAGTACCAAACGATGTGCAAATCCAGTGTCAGAATGTACCTTGTTATAAAACATTCGTCACCGAAATGACGGGAACAAACAAACACGCTTGAGAAACTCCATTGCTGCCTTGGAAAAACAAATTGCATCCACTGTTCACATACACTGAATAAGGTTATCTTTTCCTCACACCTAAAAACACACTCTTTAGAGATATTAGGTTTGTTCGACTTCATGAGGCACTGCAATGTTCGGCTGCCGCCTGTCAAAAACTATGCATTCTGGTTACATTAAAAATGCTTTTGTCCAACTTTGATCGGCGCTGCAGCCGCTCTACGATCAAATGTGTGCATTCAAAGTCCCGCGAGAGCAAAACGGGACCAGCTGCCTAGGTCAGGCACGGCAAAAGTCTTGATGACGACACACTTTATTCTCATTGGTTAGATTCTGTGATGACAAGCACGATGTGTTTTGCACATGCTTATTCTAACAATTCAATTCCAATGATGCTCACAAATCTGTGTTTTTATAACAGTAAAAGCATTTTTAGGTAGTCACACTGTTATATTGAGTCACGTTTCAAAAAACACTGATGAAACCATATACACCCCCACTTAATTTAAATAGCAGATGTTAATATTTAACTTATTCATTAACAGAGGGCGCTGTATTAAGCAGTACAAAAAGTGTTTCTCATGCTTTATGAAAACATTGCTGAAACATCCGTGTATTTGACAAATGTTGCATTTAATTCACTTCATCTGTGAATGTATGCAAACACTGCGAGGACATCATTACCAGGAGCAGAAGTGTCTGACTTGACGTCTCCGCTTTAATTCTGCCCCGACTGCAAGTGGCTACTCTCTCCATCCGGAGGCAGGCTAGTGTAGTTCTTCTCGAACAACCTAGTCTTCTCGAGCAAGTTACTGCGGCGCTGCCAAAGACTTCCGTAACATGAAAGAAACGCGTTAAGCTGCGCGCTCTTGCTCTCGCTTGGGTCGCTGAGTGTGCATACACGCATAAGAATCCAACTCTTAACAGTGTAAATAACTCAGAATGCATGAAATGACATTAGACCCCCCATTAAGCGCAGCATATTTAAGCGACAAGTGTGTTGCCAGTGACAACAGATAAGTACCGCACATTCGCATTAACTAGCACAAGCATTTAACTGAAAACAACTTAATGAGCCCAAGCAACATGGATAGCCTTAGCAACATGCATGTTACAGATAACCTGAGAGCATTAAATGGAACTTAGCTTGTGAAGACGGTCGAGAGAGTGAAACATAGCAGCTGTGAAGTGGATGCTTGATCTCTTGATATCCTTCTTGGAGATGAAGTTCCCATCTGAACTTGTTCTTGAGTCAGTCACATAACTTGTGGAGTCCATGACAATAATGTCGCGATGCGTGAAATAACGCTAACTCAGTCACATCCGAATCAGGCAGTTTATAATCGATGCGGTGAATTCACGTGTTCAAGTTAACAAACTTGAATGAATCGGAGGTGAGACCATTGGGGAAGCGAATTCCACTTCTCTAAATTTCCGATTCCTAGTGATGATGGTGTTTTGCCTGACGAATTTGCAATTTAATTAGCTATTGAGCAATGCGAAAACTGCTGATAATACTGAGGGACCTTATAAATTAATGCTTAGATAGGTGTCGTATTCCCATAGGTTGATGGGGATCAGCTGAGAGTCAGCTGATGCAAGCTTGACTAACGTGACCTGCCAGAACTAATGCTACGCTAGATGTCACCTCATGGAAAGGAGTCAGCTCAATATGAAGACTCTGGTGATAGACCACCGCCAAGCCCCCACCCCTGTGTCCAATTCGGGGCTTAGTCAGAGTACTGAAACCAGGAGGAGAAAGCAGATTAAGTTCAACAAAGTCATTAGATGCTTGCCAGGTTTCTGAGAGCATCAGCATATCACAGTTATTGTCAGAGATGAAGTCCCGATGGCGGGATCCAGCTGGGAAAAACAGGTCAAACGACGCAACTGCGCCGATGTATAACAAAACTCCATATGAATGGAAAACAGCAAGGATAGCAAAAAAACACAAGAGACCATCAGTCTCACGGCCAGACAAGATACATGCCTCGAAGCACAGCACTCAGCACAACGATACACAGGGCACACAACACTAGCCCACGTTAACCAGGCCAGATGGTGGTACACAGGGCACAGCACGGCGAGAAGGTGGAAACCCACTCAGCAGCAGTGCCCAGAATGAATGGCTCGTGAAGCGCCGTGAAGTGTAGCACCACGTTAGCCAAACAAACAATAGAAAATACCAGGCACAACGAATCAATGAGAAAGTGGAGACTCACTCACCGACACTGTCAAGCAGTACAAACACTCCATCGATCCGGGGAGAGGGCTCGCTGGGGTGTGAGGCATGTGGCAAGTTAACATCCAAAGATGACAGTTCAAAACTTTGATTATAAATCCAGTCCGGTTATCGATAAATGAAGATGGAAATGTTCACAAAAAACAAAAAAGTAGACGAACCAAGCGATTACACAACAAAAACAGGCAAAGAGAAAGTAAAGGTGAAGAGACACGGCTGCCAAGTTGCGCACTACGTACTCTCAACGGGAACGGAAATATGTGGAAGGAGGTGATAGCTTGGTAGGTGGTGATAATGGAGGGTTAACCCCAAAAGCAGTCCCTCCGAGTAAAAGTTAACACCGTGTTACCTAATGATATCTCCCAGGGGTAACATGTAAAGGGTGAAAAGTAACGGCCCTAGTACTGAGCCTTGAGGTACTCCATACTGCACTTGTGATCGATCTGATACCTTTAAGCACATAGTCAACTCTGGTCTTTTCTAGTGGCCTTATCGACAATAAACAAACTCTGCGATGTATGTACGTAGAGGACGACTTCCATGTACTTGATCTATGAGACCAGATGGAGGGGATAGAAGCAGGCAAAGAGCAGTTAATGTTCAGGAGTCATTTTGGTGAGCGATGAATATAGCGGGGCCGACGAGCAATTCCAATAGTTTTACACAGTCCATATATGGCGGGATCCAGCTGGGAAAAACAGGTCAAACGACGCAACTGCGCCGATGTATAACAAAACTCCATATGAATGGAAAACAGCAAGGATAGCAAAAAAACACAAGAGACCATCAGTCTCACGGCCAGACAAGATACATGCCTCGAAGCACAGCACTCAGCACAACGATACACAGGGCACACAACACTAGCCCACGTTAACCAGGCCAGATGGTGGTACACAGGGCACAGCACGGCGAGAAGGTGGAAACCCACTCAGCAGCAGTGCCCAGAATGAATGGCTCGTGAAGCGCCGTGAAGTGTAGCACCACGTTAGCCAAACAAACAATAGAAAATACCAGGCACAACGAATCAATGAGAAAGTGGAGACTCACTCACCGACACTGTCAAGCAGTACAAACACTCCATCGATCCGGGGAGAGGGCTCGCTGGGGTGTGAGGCATGTGGCAAGTTAACATCCAAAGATGACAGTTCAAAACTTTGATTATAAATCCAGTCCGGTTATCGATAAATGAAGATGGAAATGTTCACAAAAAACAAAAAAGTAGACGAACCAAGCGATTACACAACAAAAACAGGCAAAGAGAAAGTAAAGGTGAAGAGACACGGCTGCCAAGTTGCGCACTACGTACTCTCAACGGGAACGGAAATATGTGGAAGGAGGTGATAGCTTGGTAGGTGGTGATAATGGAGGGTTAACCCCAAAAGCAGTCCCTCCGAGTAAAAGTTAACACCGTGTTACCTAATGATATCTCCCAGGGGTAACATGTAAAGGGTGAAAAGTAACGGCCCTAGTACTGAGCCTTGAGGTACTCCATACTGCACTTGTGATCGATCTGATACCTCTTCATTCACTGCTACGAATTGATGGCGGTCCAATAAGTATAGTTTGAACCATGCTAATGCACTTCCATTAATGCCAACAAAGTTTTCTATTCTATGCAAAAGAATGTTGTGGTCAATAGTATTGAATACAGCGCTAAGATCCAGTAGCACTAATAGAGAGATACAACCACAATCAGATGATAAGAGCAGGTCATTTGTAACTCTAATGAGAGCAGTCTCAGTACTATGATACGGTCTAAATCCTGACTGGAAATCCTCACAGATACCATTTTTTTCTAAGAAGGAATATAATTGTGAGGATACTATATTTTCTAGTATCTTGGACAGAAAGGGGAGATTCGAGATTGGTCTGTAATTAGCTAGTTCTTTGGGGTCAAGTTGTGTTTTTTTAATGAGAGGCTTAATAACAGCCAGTTTGAAGGTTTTGGGGACAAATCCTAATGACAATGACGAATTAATGATAGTCTGAAGAGCATCTAAGACTTCTGGAAGCACCTCTTTTAGGAGCTTAGATGGAATAGGGTCTAACATACATGTTGTTTGTTTACATGATTTGACAAGTTTATACAATTCTTCCTCTCCTATAGTAGAGAATGAGTGGAATTGTTCTGATGCGATACTGTAGCTGAAAGATGCATGGTTACAATTTTATCTCTAATAGTATCGATCTTGGAAGTAAAGTAGTTTGTAAAGTAATTACTGCTGTGCTGTTGGGAAATGTCAACACCTGTTGATGCTTTATTTTTCATTAATTTAGCCACTGTATTGAATAAATACCTGGGGTTATGTTTGTTTTCTTCTAAAAGAGACGAAAAGTAATCAGATCTAGCAGTTTTTAATGCTTTTCTGGAGGATAGGGTACTTTTCCGCCAAGAAATATGAAATACCTCTAGATTTGATTTCCTCCAGCTGCGCTCCATTTTCCAGGCTGCTCTCTTTAGGGTGCGAGTGTGCTCATTATACCACAGTGTCAGACTGTTTTCCATAATCTTCTTTAAGCGTAAAGGAGCAACCATATCTAAAATGCTAGAAAAGAGAGAGTCCATAGTTTCTGTTACATCATCAAGTTGTTCTGAGGTATTGGAAATACTGAGGAATTTAGATAAATCAGGAAGATTACTTACAAAGCAGTCTTTTGTGGTAGAAGTGATGGTTCTACCATACTTGT
>NW_015506384.1:285847-291351 GCF_001515645.1 Sinocyclocheilus grahami
CAAGACTAGATAATGATCTGAGATATCATCACTTGGCTGCATAATTTCAACACCATCAACATTAATTCCATGTGACATGTCAATGAATGCTGATCCCAATGCATCTTTTTCATTATCAACATGGATATTAAAATCACCAACAATTAAAACTTGATCTGCAGCCAGCACTAACTCGGATAGAAAATCAGCAAATTCTTTAATACATTCTGTATGGTGCCCTGGTGGCCTGTAGCCAGTACAAACATCACAGGAGATTTATCATTAACACTTGTTACTCTGGATAATGTTATATGAAGCACCATTACTTCAAACAAGCTATACCTGAAGCCCGCCCTCTGAGAAATACTGAAAATATTGTTATAAATTGTAGCAAAACCTCCCCCTTTACCTTTTGAACGTGGCTCATGTTTATAAAAGTACTCTTGGGGGGTAGACTCACTTAAAATAATGTAATCATCTTGTTTTAGCCAGGTTTCTGTCAAACAAAGCACATCTAGGTTATAATCAGTGATCATATCATTTACAAAAAGTGCTTTCGTAGAAAGGGACCTGATATTCAATAAGCCAAGCTTTATCATTTGTTTATCCGTATTACATCTGTTTTTTATTTGTTGACCATCAATTAAATTGTTACTCTTAAATTGGTTTGGACGGTTTTTGTATTTTCTAGTTCGGGGAACAGAAAGAGTCTCTATGTGCTGAGAATTAACTGATTTCTGTGAAATTGTAGCAAAACCTCCCCCTTTACCTTTTGAACGTGGCTCATGTTTATAAAAGTACTCTTGGGGGGTAGACTCACTTAAAATAATGTAATCATCTTGTTTTAGCCAGGTTTCTGTCAAACAAAGCACATCTAGGTTATAATCAGTGATCATATCATTTACAAAAAGTGCTTTCGTAGAAAGGGACCTGATATTCAATAAGCCAAGCTTTATCATTTGTTTATCCGTATTACATCTGTTTTTTATTTGTTGACCATCAATTAAATTGTTACTCTTAAATTGGTTTGGACGGTTTTTGTATTTTCTAGTTCGGGGAACAGAAAGAGTCTCTATGTGCTGAGAATTAACTGATTTCTGTGACGTGAGGCGGCTAGCAGACGGTCGGTTTAGCCAGTCTGTCTGCTTCCTGACCTGAACCCCAGTTAGTCAAGTGCAAACTCTAAGACTATGTGCCATATTTCTAGAGAGAAGAGCGGCACCACTCCAGGAGGGATGAAGACCATCTCTTTTCAACAGGTCAGGTCTGCCCAAAAAAACAAAACAATTGTCTATAAAACCTACATTATTCTGCGGGGCACCACTTAGACATCCAGCCATTGAGTGACGACAGTCTGCTGTGTATCTTATCACCACGGTAAGCAGGGAGGGGACCAGAGCATATTACAGTGTCTGACATCGTACTTGCAAGTTCATACACCTCTTTAATGTTATTTTAGTGATCTCCGACTGGCGAAGTCGAACATCATTAGCGCCAGCGTGAATAACAATCTTACTGTATTTACGTTTAGCATTAGCCAGCACTTTAAAATTTGCTAAGATGTCAGGCACTCTGGCTCCCGGTAAACATTGGACTATAGTGGCTGGTGTCTTTATTTTCATGTTCTGTACAATAGAATTGCCAATAACTAGAGCACTTTGATCAAGTTTCTCAGTGGGTGCGTCACTGAGTGGGGAGAACCTGTTTAATGTTTTGATCGGAACGGAAGAGCGGTGTTTTGACCCGTGACTATGCCGCCTCACAGTCACCCAGTCGCCTTGCTGCAGAGGCGCTTTAACCGGAACCAAACAATGTACAGGACTCCCTGAGCTAGGTGCATCCAAAGCCCCTCACATTCTTACTGTCCGCAGTTAAAATTTGGATGTGTGTCTCTAATTCTGAAACCTTCTCTGTCAGCCTAACTATTTCCCTGCATTTATCACATGTGAATCCCTCGTCGCCGACAGAGAGAGCTAAACTATACATGTGGCAAGCGGTGCAAACAACAATAGCAGGAAAAGAAGTCATTACTCACCGTGATTGAATAATGATTCTGACTTACCACTGTTGTTTGATGAACTTATGAAAAAAACTGCACGTGAGAGAAAAGTAACGGGGCAAGAGAAAAAAGAAAACGGTAATAGACGCAAATAAAAGTGTGAATGGAAACGTGAATGACAAGCTAATCGGCTAATGATTTAAAATTTAAAGCAAACGGTCAGATTAGTTTCATAGATAATATTTGAGTTGAGTTTATATTTGATCACTTTAGACAACAGAGAGTGATAGTAAGATAGAGATTCAACAGAAAAGCGAAGCTACATGGAGCTACAATCACAAACCACTCGGCAGCACGCAAACAGGAACCCTGTCTCTATCTCTAATTAGGTCATGCGCTGCTCGCACTATTGATATTACAAATCTCCACGTGAGACGCGCAACATGTAAACTCCCACATCACGGATCGTCTTTTTAAAGATGCCGTTACACCCGTGCGTTTCTGGATGTGGTCGTTTCCAGGCACCGGGTGATGGTCACGAACGCTGCCTCACATGTCTGGGCATTAAACACACTGAGGTGGCGTTCGCGGATGAGTCATGTTCCCATTGTGGGAAGATGACCATCTCAGAGCTGCGGGCCAGGCTCCGTTGCCTCTGGCGCGATCTAGTATTCGTCCTGCCGGCAGCCAGGCGATGATGACTTCGGGGCAGTAGCACAGGCGGTTTACAGTGGTGAGTAACAGAGAGTTACAGTGGTGGCAAACCCTCTCAGGGAACCAACTCTCGGAGGCCCATCACTCCTCCAGTGCTCTGCAGCCAGCTGAGCCGCCGAAGGAACGCGCTGGTTCCTCTTCAAAGAGCGTACCAGCAGTATCCTTCAGGGCTCTTGCCGATGACCGGATGTTGATCACTGCATCAGAGGGAGAGCTCTCTGGAGAGGAAGATTCACCTGCGCTGCTGCCCTCTGGGACGGTGGCAACGCCTGAATCGGATCCGGAGATGTCGGCTATGCTTTTCCAGGCCGCCGAGAGGGTAAGGCTTGAGTGGAAACCTCCACTTCATCCCGAGCCCTCGAGGTTGGACGATTGGTTTCTCGGGGTGGCTCGTGCTGGTTCTCAGCGCCCCGCCTTGGTGCCTTTCTTCCCAGAGGGGCATGAGGATCTCACCAGGTAATGGACGGCACCTTTAGTGCCGGAAATTGACCTGCTGGTTCCTCCTTCCTCACCACCCTCGAGGCACTGAAGGATCTGCACAAGGGTGGTCACGATCCAGAAGTCCAGAAAAGCTCAGAACCGCTACTGACCTCACGCTCTGAGTTCTCTGGGTCATGCGATGTCCACACTTGTGGTCCAGTAACGCCATCTCTGGCTGTCATCTCGTGTCTGGTCGATATGAGGGACGCTGACAAAGTTCGGTTCCTTAATGCCCCTGTGTCCCAGCCCAGCCTCTTCGGCGACGCGGTCGAGAGCTTGGCCCAGCAGATCTCGGCTGCACAGAAGCAGACTGAGGTGATTAATCACATTACCGGACCACACTCATCCTCCTCCATCGCCAGCAGGCAGCAGCGGACAGTTCGAAAGCATCAACAAAGGCCCTACTCCCACACCCTCTGCCAAACTGTGGAACCAGGTATGCGTTGCACCGCACACTCAGACCCCTCTTCAGTCCACTCAAAAGCCATCCAAGTTGGGTCCATGCGTTACACCTCGCTGCCCCACTGTGGGTATAGCGGTGGTTCCGCTGGTCCCGCTTGTACGGTATCTGGGTGCCTGGCTAGCGCTACCCAGCCTGTCTCACTGGCTTCTGTGGACCATCAGCTTCAGCTATGCGATTCAGTTCACCCGGCGTCCCCCCAAGTTCAGTGGCATGCGCTTCATGACAGAGAAGGCGGCTGATGCTCCTGTCTTGCATGCGGAGATCGCAGTCCTACTGGCAAAGGATGCGATAGAGCCAGTCCCTCCAGCTGACATGAATACGGGGTTTAACAGCCCCTACTTCATTGTACCCTTCTTGAACCGGGCCTTTCACTGGTTGACGTTCAAGGTGTTGATGCAGAAACACATCTTCGGGTGCATCCGTCCCCGAGATTGGTTTGCAGCGTTCGACCTGAAGGACACGTACTTTCATGTGTCGATCCTTACGTGCCACAGACCATCTCTGAGGTTCGCGTTAGAGGGATATGCATACCAGTACAAGGTCCTGCCCTTCGGGCTGTCCCTGTGTCTTCACGAAAGTCGTGGAGGGGGCTCTTGTTCCCCTCAGAGAGCAGGGTGTTCGCATCCTCAACTATCTTGATGATTGGTTTATACTAGCTCAGTCTCGGGATCAGTTGTACAAGCACAGGGATCTGGTGCTCCGGCACCTCAGCCAGTTGGGTCTTCAGGTCAACTGGGAAAAGAGCAAACTCTCCCCGACACAAAGGATCTCTTTTCTCGGTATGGAGTTGGAGTCGGTCGAACAGACAGCACGCCTCACAGTCGGTGCTAAACTGCGTGCTGCAGTCGTTGCTGAACTGCTTGAATTATATGTTGCATCCTCCTGGGCGCTAGCTCGTGGTGCCTCGCTGACAGATATTTGTAGAGCTGCGGGCTGGGACACCCCAACATGTTCGCAAGATTCTATAGCCTTTGTGTGGAGCCAGTATCCTTCTGTGCTCTCACATCAAATGGGTAGAGGCACTGAGAAGCCCCGGTTTAGTGTCGGCTTGCTAGAACTGCTCCAGAGTGTCCGTACTGTAGACCATGTCGACCTCCTCCATCCCCTCGGCAGCCAGACGTGGTGGAATGTCCAGCGCCAGGCCCTCACTCGATGAATCCGTGAGAACCGGTAGCGAGTTGGGTTCCATGTGTAGAGGCCTAAGTTGTTCCCATATGTGTAAAGTCCACAGTATAGCCTCAGAGCCTGTGTTTCCCCAGCAGACTTCTGCCATTTCCAAGAGGGATACAATCGCCTCTAATCTTCCATATGCACCTAAACGGATGTTCATATGTGTAAGTGCTTCCGAAACCTCTGTAGCGTCTCGACCAATCTGACACACTAATTTTTATTTGATTTAACAAATCAATTATTCATTAGATTAACAAATTGTCACAGTCCCCTCACTCAATAAACTGGATGCCAGGATTTCTGCTGAACACCATCCCCCACCTTGGTCACCATGACAACTAATCATGATATCACTGGTTTCATGACTTCCCCCGAAATGCACCTAACACCTCAGAAAGGCAGAACAGGCCTCTGGTTCCATGGTAACCAATGCTGATATCACTGGTTTTATGGCCTAAAGGAATGCGGGCAGATAAACTCCCTCATTTTCCTCATAAGAAAGACACATAATGCCCAGAGAAATGGACTGTTCTCTAATTAATTCATAGGAAAACCTTTCTTTGATTGAATACACATATCCTTCAGGTCATTGTGTATACTGAATTCATCATCTAACTGAGCGTGCATATTACATGCTGATACCTATGCAACCTATTGATGTTCTAAGAATCTTTACTAATTTACTAATTAACACCCAAG
>NW_015506384.1:295062-306526 GCF_001515645.1 Sinocyclocheilus grahami
TTTAAAGGCCACACTTCATGTGACCCGCCCCAGTCGGTGGTTCGGTCAGATGCAGATGAAGATGTGAGAAAACGCTGCAGGATACCATAAGCATGGTGCCAGGCCTTTCGGCCTTGATTTTTCCATTCTTCAAGTTACTCTGACGCAAACTGGTTCTTTCTCATCAACCAACTTCAGCAAGATCTTGGGGCCTTAAGATTGCATCAGGAATCTTTTTCAGACAGACTCGCAAGTATCAAACTTAGTCGATTTAATTGATGCATTAAGTATCAGTTACACCTTTTTACAAGGTGTGTTTGAACTAAGAATCTGACGTTTTCCCTCAGGTTTTAGATCTGCTGAATATGCAAAGTGTTCCATAAAATTCATTCTTTATGCCTCTTTCTGTGCTGAGTTAAACTTTAACCCTTTCCTATACCAACTGTATGTGTGTGTGTGTGTGTATGTGTATGTTAGACCAGTTTATGTGTGTATGTAGGATGTTAGACCAGTTTATGTGTTTATGTAAAGTGTTTATGTAGTTAATAAAACCTTACTTGTATCACACTTGACGTGTTCATTGTTTGCTCATAACCGGAGTCACTAATCATGCAGATTTACGTTACAAGCTTGGTAGAATTGCACAGTAAGAAAGTTATTTCCCCTAACCAGGAAATTAACGTTCTTAGAATTGACAAGACAGTTGACCCTGAGTGGTCAGCTAAATATCTACAGCGGATCTAAAATATGAATAGTTAATTATAACTAGTTATGGTTAATTATTCATATTTCCTGTCGTTGAGCTAAATTCGCTACACCTCCTTCGGGAAGGATGGGGCTTCTGCAACGTTCCTGTTTCAATTGGAACGGGTACGTTTTCCCAGTGTTATCCAGTCTCATTGAGTGGGTAGTGCTATGACAACAGTGACTGGTCTTCTTGTTGCGAGCCCCGGCCTACACCACAAAGGGGTGCAGACGGCTCACACAGGACACAGGAAGGGGCAGCATCCATGGCGCTTTGGTAGGGATCCCTATTAGTCGGTCACCGACGTGACGTCCAGAGTGACCGACTGAAAGGGAACGTCTCGGTTACGTATGTAACCCTCGTTCTCTGAAAGAGGGAACAGATACGTCACGTCCCGTCGCCACGGCTGCTGTACCAACGCTGAGCAGCCGGGTCACCGGCTCGGCTCCTCAGCAAAAACCTGGTATGCGTTGCACCGGCTACCTTTTTATGCTCACGTTGTGGTCAGCAGCAGCTGGATGCAATCATCGTATGCCAATGTGCATTGGCTCGTTTAGCTTACAATCGAAGTGGATTGGTCTCTCCAAGCGAGATCCCAATTCGTCAGTCACCGATGTGACGTCTCCATTCCTACCTTCAGGGAACGAGGGTTACATACGTAACCGAGACGTTCTTATGAACTTTCTGTTTATCAAAGAAACCTGAAAAAATTCTACTCAGCTGTTCTGAACAACAATAATAATATTCAGTCCAATGGAGCATCGAAACCTGATCTCAGGTGTGGGGCTGCTGAGCGGGAGCAGCCCAAGCCGTCAAGCTCCTCATATCGCCAGTCTCAAAAACAGAGCGTTGCAACCCGCACCCCTCCACAGAAAGATCGGGGGTCAGGGCGACGCTCTCAGTCGGGGTCTTCTAGACAGAAAATGGATCTGCAGACCGTTATTTTGTCTAAGAGGACCTCGGCTAAACAGTCCTACCATTGTCAGGTCCCTGAGGGCAGCTCCACCTGGGGAGGAAAGGATAACACCTCAGTATACAGTGCCCAATCCTCCTAAGTGCCCCCACGGAGGTTCATTGATGCCCCTGCCACCCTCAGTGCTTCAGGGCTCAGTGAGCTCCGACGAGCGAAGATCCCAGCTGCTGCCCGGCAACGGTAAGGCACGGGAGAGCTCGCCCCCTCAAGTGAAGAGGCTACAGCAGTCAGGTCGGTTGTTCCCTGCCGGTCATCCGCTTCAGGGCACCGAACTGTCTCCTCTAATAAAACCAGAGGCCATCCTCGAGAGGCTGGTTCTCTTAGTAGATTATCTGGCTGCGTGGGAACTTCTGCCAAATATATCAAAATGGGTCCTGCAGGTTGTAGAGAAAGGCTACAGAATCCAGTTCGGTTCTCATCCTCCTCGTTTCAACGGGGTCATTCCCACACTAGTGGGCCCCGAGCACGCTCTGGTAATGGAACAAGAAGTAGATGAAACACGTGTTCCTCCTCTCTCTCGAGAGTGTCCAGGTTTTACAGTCGTTACTTCATCGTTCCGAAGAAGGATTGGGGGTTGCATCTGATTTTAGATCTACGTCTTCTGAACCGCGCTATCAAACGGCTTCGGTTCAAGATGCTCACTATCAAGCAGATAATATCTCAAATCCAGTCCGATGACTGGTTTGTTACAATAGATCTCAAAGACGCTTATTTCCATGTTTCCATCCTTCCTCAACACTGGAAGTTCCTGAGGTTTGCTTTCGGGGGCAAAGCATACCAAAATCAAGTTCTTCCCTTTGACCGGTCACTCTCACCCCGCACTTTCACGAAGTGTGTGGATGCAGCTCTGGCTCCTTTGCGACTCCAGGGCATCCGCATACTCAATTACATCGATGATTGGTTGATACTAGCTCGATCGGAGCAGTTGGTGGCTCGGCATCAAGATGTCGTCCTCGCCCATATGAGAGAGCAGGGGTTAAGACTAAACGCCAAGAAGAGTGTACTTTCTCCACTACAGAGAACCACTTATTAGGCGTGGTGTGGGATTCTACAACGATGCAGGCACGTTTGTCTCCTGCTCGTATCGAGTCAATCCTCACTTTCAAACAGTTTCAGAGGCTGTTGGGTTTGATGGCAACGGTGTCCAACGGTATACATTTTGGCCTGCTGTACATGAGACCCTTGCAGTGGTGGCTCAGGACCAAGGGATTTTCCTCGAGGGGGAAGCCGCTTCGCATGATCAAGGTCACGCGGCAATGCTTACGTGCCTTGGACATGTGGAAGAAACGTTGGTTCCTAGTTCAAGGCACAATGTTAGGGGCTCCTTGTCGTCGTGTAACGCTAACGACAGATGCCTCTCTCACGGGCTGGGGGGCGGTCATGAGTGGCCGCTCTGCTCAGGGTTTGTGGGAAGACCATCATCTCACTTGGCACATCAACTGCCTGGAGATGCTGGCTGTGTTTCAAGCTCTGACACACTTCCTTCCAGACCTAAGGGGAAATCATGTGCTTGTCCGCACAGACAACACATCATTGGTCTCCTACATCAATTGGCAGCGGGGTCTGCGTTCGCACCCCTTTTACAAGCTGGCGCGCCAGATCCTTCTGTGGGCTCAGGGGAAGCTCCTCTCGCTAAGAGCAGTTTACATCCCTGGGAATATGGAAGTGGATCTATTTGCGTCGCAGAAAACGACACACTGCCTGCTCTGGTTCTCCCTCACGCATCCAGCTCCACTGGGGCTGGATGCCATGGTACAGACAGGGCCAAGGCTTCATCTGTACACTTCTCCCCCGATCGCTCTGCTCCCGGGAGTTCTGGAGAGAGTACGCCGGGATGGGTCTGTCTGTTGCTAGTAGCCCCGATCTGGCCAGCCCGAGTATGGTTTTCGGACCTGGTGTCCCTCCTCGACAGCTCTCCGCTGGAGAGTCCGATCAGGAGGGACCTCCTCTCTCAGGCGGGGGGCACCTTTCTTCACCCCCGCCTGGAGTTATGGAAGTTGTGGACATGGCCCCTGAGGAGGAACAGCTCCTAGCATCTGGTCTCTCAACTGAGGTTGTTGAGACTATACTCCAGTCCAGAGCTCCCGCCACTAGGAAACAGTACGCCTTAAAGTGAAAGCTTTTCACTTCATGGTGTGGACAGCTCCTGCAAGACCCAGTCAACTGCCTAATTGGTACAGTTCTAGAGTTTCTGCTGGAGCGATTCTCCACAGGGTTATCTCCCTCCACTCTGAAGGTATACGTGGCGGCCTTAGCTGCTTACCACGCCCTTCTGGGTGGTCAATCATTGGGAAGACACCCACTTGTCACTCATGTCCTCCGTGGCGCCCTGAGGCAGAGGCCGGTACAGCGCACTAAGGTGCCCTCATGGGACCTGGCTGTGGTTCTGGAGGGCTTATGCAATGCCCCCTTTGAACCCATAGAGGAAGACTATCTTTCTCCTCGCTATTTCCTCACTTAAAAGAATCGGGAATCTGCAGGCACTTTCTGTTTCATGCCTGGAATTTGCTCCAGGCATGGTTAGAATATTCCTTTACCCGAGGGTCGGGTATGTCCCTAAGGTGCCCGCTTCTTCGCCAGGGCCCATAGTACTTCAGGCATTCTGTCCTCCTCTGTTCCAGGAAGTAGGCCAAGAAAGGCTTAATCTGCTCTGTCCAGTTAGAGCACTGGACGCTTATGCACACAGAGCTGCCCCGTGGCGTTAGGCAGATCAGCTGTCTGTTTGCTTTGGTCCGCCAAAGAAAGGATCAAGCAGACTATGAGTAGGTGGGTGGTTGAGGCCATCTCACTAGCCTACGAGTCCTCTGGCCTCCCATCACCTATGGGGGTCAGAGCTCACTCGACCAGGAGTATGGCGGCCTCCAAGGCTTTCAACTTGGGTGTGGCCTTGCAGGACATTTGTGCTGCGGCAGGCTGGTCCTTTCCGCACACTTTTGCAACCTACACCTGGCATCTACCCCAGGTTCCCAAGTTCTCTCTTCGTGATGTGCTCATCTGATACACACACAGGCAGGGACTTGGTAGTATGGCGCAGTGGGTATTCTCGTTCCCAAAGCGAATCTCGACGCAGCTCGAGTTCCTGAAGAGGAACATCTCTAGGTTACGTATGTAACCATGGTTCCCCGAGGGAAAAAGACGCTAAATTGGCATTCTGTTTTCTCATGAAGTATGCATACTATACTAAGGTACTGTGGGGAAAAAAATGCTAACGATTGTTTATAAAATTCTTTTAGGACTGTGAATATACCACTCTTACAGGAAGGAGACGCTTGTTCTGTTTTCAACTCCATTCAGAATCTTAGAACAAGTGTGCATTCACTATTTTACAGATGTTACTTTCATTTGATTTATTTACTCTATGGTAAACTATGCTTGCTATGTTGTAATTGTATTCTTTGTTTCGATAAATTGTTACTAGTATCAGTGAACATCACAATAATGTTAATAATGTAGTTTGTGTAAACAGCATGCTTACTTTTTAATTTCAGATGTGAGAATAACAGTGTAAAAGAACTTGTTGCAAAGAGAGCCAAAGCAAAGCAGCCCACTCGCTCATGAAAAACAGAGACTGTTGTTGACATGTTCCACAGGCTCTGAGAATTTTCTGTAAAGCTGCTTTGAAAAGATGTGTATTGTAAAAAGCGCTATACAAATACATTTGAATTGAATTCTTCAGGAAAAAAAAACAATGTTTCCATTTAGGTGAAAAACCTGACGCAGGAGATGGCCTCTCAGGATGAGCGCATTGCCAAGATGACCAAAGAGAATGACAAACAGCAATCAGATAAGAAGATCAAAAAGTGAGTGGTTATCAGATTTTGAACTTTCCACAATTACATGATCCAAACCATTGTATAGATGGTAGACTGTTTAAAAAACGAAAATATGCTGCCTTATAGGCCAAGAATGCTCTGGCCCATGCGTAAGGAAAACAATTACACATGAAAATACAATAAAGATTAGTGAAATGCAGTAAAAAAAATTCAAACAAAATCATAGAAACATATACACTTCTTCTGGTTTCTTAGTGTAACGCAATGAAAAACTTTGTGGTTTATATCTCACAATGGTGTGACGAGGTCTAGAACAGTAGTGCCGTTAAACATATGGATAAAAGCAAGATATCTAGCAATTTTAGGTATACTTACCAGGGCTTGGTCTGGTGTGTGAAAGAGTTAGAACAAGCATTTGTGTAGGTGTTGTTAGGCTATATTAAATTTACTTACTGTCACTATAAAGATTTGTATGTTTATATTAATTTCAAAGTATTTATGAACACTGTTACCGACTTTGACTTTCAATGCAATATTTTATTAAAAAATTAAAAGAGGACTGTTTGAGTAACACTCTTTACTCACTCTTGCACCCGGAACCTGTAACTCATATCATAATTATTATATATAAGCATCATGCCTGACACCTTAGTAAATAACTAAAGACTAAAACTAATATTTAAGCTAAACAAACATTTACAGTTGTGACAAATTCAGAGATGTTACACAATTTTGGTATTCTGCTGTTGAGAGAAAACAATTACCACATGACAATGAACTGTTGTATTGGTGCCATTTTTCTGGATCAAATCTAAAACACAATGACTAACTAAAATGGTTGGAATCATCTGGCCTTTCGCTTAAAATAACTGTGGTTTATTTATTGAAGTCACGTTTAGAGACACGTACAGAGAAAATAGTGCATCCATGACAGCCACGACTTGTAATGTGTAACTTTGTGTTTTAAATTTAATGGATGTACATGTAACAGAAAAATAGCAAAATTCAATTCCAGAGTTTGGGAGCCAAATGCGAAAAAGCTCTACCTCCTTTAGTGGACTTTGCTATCCTAGGTATTACCAAAAGTCCAGAGTTTTGCAACCTCAGGGAGCGTGATGGATTGTAGCATGATTGAAGACTAGTTAGGTATGCAGGAGCTAACCCATTAAGGGCCTTACAGGCAAGTAATAATATTTTGTAACTGATACAGAACTTAATAGGTAGCCAGTGCAGAGACTGTAAACTTGGGGTAATATGATCATATTTTTTTGACCTGGTAAGGACTCTAGAAACATGTCCTAAAAGTAGATAACAGTTTTAGTTTAAACACTCTCTCAAGAACAACTTTCATTTGATTTCCTTATACTGTATTTGATCATGTTTTCATGAATTCCAATGAACACACAGTTGAGGATTAGTGTGAATTTACAGTGTTTTGATGACCGCATCCAGAGAGGAGTCTTCAGCTAAAACAAATGCAACCAAATAAAGAAATGTGAATGGTGTCATCTGCTATCTGAACAAAATGACTAAATCTAGTGGAGAAAAGAAAAGGTCATTTAAAACAATATTTACAAAAATATTTTCTGTATTCATTAGAAACTATACTTTTCTTGTAAGCTATACTCTATTTTCTTAGTGATTTGGTCCCTTGAGTTACATAAGGGTTTTGTGCACGCATAATTCCTGTTCAAAGATTATGATGGAAATGTATCTATAGCTTTTCAAGAGCGTGGAACATCCTCAAACTTTAATGAATGCGTATACAGTAAAATCCTGAGTGTTAAATTAACACTGCTCGGAGCATATATGGTCCCACTCTAAAAGAGTGTTAAAGTAACACTGAAGCAGTGTTAAAGTTAATGAGATAGTTATGTGATTAATTAAGTGCTGATTGATCATTAGTAATGAACACCTGATGTCAACAAGCAGAATCACTGAAGAAAAGAGAAACACAAGAACTACAACAGACTTCAGCCACAGCCTTAGATTAAATCAACTGAAATAAAAGAAGAAATTAAATCTCTCAAGATCTCAGCAGAAGATAATTAAACAACTCCACAAACAACATCACCAGCTTCACAAATTACTAGCCAGTTTAACTTTTTTTTGTCATGCATCAAAAAAATGTCTTATTAAGAATTAACAGAGGTTTAGATGTTAATGTTTGAAGTCACCATTGTGTAGATACATGTTTGCTTTAGTTAGGCTCTTGACCCTTGACTTTCTAACATTCGTTTTTTTTTCTCTGGTTGCTGTAACTGTGTTTATGAAACACGTTTGTTATGGCAAGAGAAAATGTGATCAAGTAATATTGGCCGTTTTTTTGATAATGCTGTAGATATCATGTATGGCCTGATTCACTGACATCATGTGTAATTTAGTTTTTTTTATGGATTATAACTGCGTTTTATTGAAATAATATGAAGAACTTGCTGATTGTTCATGTCTATTAATGACAGAATTGAAACCTTTTTGTGAGCCATATTTCTAAAAGTGCTTTATCAATTTTTCTCACATTCTCATATCATAGAACTGCAATAATACAGAAATCATAAAACCACTACATATTTTGATAAAATGCAATCAGAAACTCAGACGCATGAAATGATTTTATCATAAGTTCCTTGCCATCACATATGTGCTTTATAAACACAATTGTAACAGCCAAAGAGACACTTATATTTAATAAGTCAAGGGTCAAGAGGCAACTAAAGCAAACACTATTCACCAGAACGGTAAGTTGAAAAAAAAACTAAACCTTAATTCTCAATAAAGAACTTCTGTTTTAGATACTCCAGAAATAAAGTCAAACTGGTTCATAATGCATGAAGTTGGTGATACTGTTTGTGGAGTTGTTTAATTATCTTCTGCTGAGATCTTGAGAGATTTAATGTCTTTTATTTAACTTGATTTCATCTAAGGCTGTGGCTGAAGTCAGCTGTAGTTCTTGTGTTTCTCTTTTCTTCAGTGATTCTGCTTGTTGACATCAGGTGTTCATTACTAATGATCAATCAGCACTTAATTAATCACATAACTATCTCATTAACTTTAATGCTGCTTCAGCGTTACTTTAACACTCTTTTAGACCATACAGTATATGCTCCGAGCAGTGTTAATTTAACACTTAGGATTTTACTGTGTAGCTTTCAGTGCAATGGTTAGATACAGTATGTTTCAGTTGTAATAGTTGTAAGTGTAAAACAGCCAGACTTACTTTTCATGTTGACGGTTCATCGTATGGATATGGAGATGGTTAATTGTCCTAAAATCAATAAAAATTTAGTCAAACACTCTCAAGTAAAAATGTTCTTAATTTTCATTTATTTCTATAAACACCGAATGCTGATGGCTCTCAAAGAGAAGTACTCACCTTAAGACATATATAGTCCGACAAACAAAATGTGAACAGTGTCATCCGTAATCCTGATCATCTGTAAAATGCCAGTCACAATAAATCAAGAGGGATTTTCTTTATTCTCTATGCATTATGGCACTTTTCTTATAGGCCTCTTGAATTTACATGTGCATTTTGTACTCACATAATTCAGATGAAGATTATGTTTGGATATTATCTTTGGGGTCTGACAGTATATGCTCCGAGCAGTGTTAATTTAACACTTAGGATTTTACTGTGTAGCTTTCAGTGCAATGGTTAGATACAGTATGTTTCAGTTGTAATAGTTGTAAGTGTAAAACAGCCAGACTTACTTTTCATGTTGACGGTTCATCGTATGGATATGGAGATGGTTAATTGTCCTAAAATCAATAAAAATTTAGTCAAACACTCTCAAGTAAAAATGTTCTTAATTTTCATTTATTTCTATAAACACCGAATGCTGACGGCTCTCAAAGAGAAGTACTCACCTTAAGACATATATAGTCCGACAAACAAAATGTGAACAGTGTCATCCGTAATCCTGATCATCTGTAAAATGCCAGTCACAATAAATCAAGAGGGATTTTCTTTATTCTCTATGCATTATGGCACTTTTCTTATAGGCCTCTTGAATTTACATGTGCATTTTGTACTCCAATAATTCAGATGAAGATTATGTTTGGATATTATCTTTGGGGTCTGTATTGGGGAAAATCATGGACGATAATGTTTATTCTATATCTATTTATTTGAGTCAAAAATAATAACCTAAGGAAATGGTAATAAACAGTTGAAAGAAGCTCAGCTGATACGACTCTTTATATGACACTTCATGTTGTATGTTGCAAATCTGGATTCTGATGCATCTAAAGCATTAGAAAAGCCTTTTATAGAAGACATGAAACCATGGCACTCATGCAAAAATATTGTATAATACATGTTGAAGCGTACTCACATGTTCCTTTCTTTTTTAGTATGGAGCTTTGTATGGATACCTGGATATCACCTTTAAAAACATATTAACATAAAACATTTGTAACCCATACTGGTTTTAACAGTGAAACTGGAATTAAGACATGTAGGCCTACTCAGTGAATGTTAAACACCCCATGGAAAAGAATTTGAAATGAATAATTTTGAAAGAAAAGCGATGTGTTATCTGTTGTAGTTCAAATTTGTCTGACAAAAGTGGCATTAATTCGTTGTAGAAATAAGAAAAGTAAAATCATATACATCATATACATATACACAGTCATATACACAAGACATGCTCCACCTAAAAATGTCAGTTTAAAAGTAACATATTGTAAACTAGGTTTTAACAGTGCAGGTATTTTCTACCACATGACATCATCAGTCTGATGTGGTTGGGAGATTTGTGCGCTTTTTCATTTAGCTTAATCTTTGCCTTTAAATGCAATTAAATATTCTCAGGAGACCCACTGTCCCCCAGAAGTCGCACCTTATGAATACCTCACGTGTGTTGTTTCATTCAAGTGTAGTTCACTACTCCGAAAATCAGTGGGTATCCAAAGAATGCGTATCATGTTGACATGGGTTGCATTTGGAAAGTCTTTTCTCATATCTGTAGCTGCCATGTGCCCTGACATGTTGTTGTTTAAACAAACTTTTTAAATGAACCAGAACGTTATGAGTGCAAAGGTCAGGCTCCTGCTAGTGACATCAGCTCTTTCTTCAAAGACTGTTCATGTGACCAGCAGACAAACCGTTACATCAACATATGGTAACTTTCTACATATATTTTGAGTAGATAACAAATAGTATATTTTCAGTGAAGGATATGTTTGCTGTTACTGTTACTATATGGAGACGTACATCTAAACCCCGGGCCGACAAAAGCTGGTTTGAGCATTCCTGTGCCACATGGACTCCTGGGAGAAATTTAAACCCTGGGCCGGCAACTGAACACTTGGACTTGTTGATGGTATACAACACCAAGCGAAGGTTTTGCAGCAGGGGAGCTTAGGGGTTGGACTCAAGTCTACATCCTGCGATTGTGAAACAGCATCAGATCAATCTCTTTAAAACTGTAAATCATGCAGGGATTTTATGGGACAGCGATGCAAAACCAAAAGGTCTGTTGGGTTGTCATTTGAATATTCACAACATTATGGCAAAGATTGATGAAATGAAACATCTTGTAATTAATTCAAATTTAGATTTTTTATGCTTATCTGAAACATGGTTGAATACTACTTCGCCATCAGCAATGTTACATATTCCTGGCTAAAATATTTTTAGAAGAGATAGTGTAACGAATCAGCTCATGAGGAAATATGAATAATTAACCATAACTAGTTTTAATTAATTATTCATATTTTAGATCCGCTGTAGATATTTAGCTGACCTCTCAGGGTCAACTGTCTTGTCAATTCTAAGAACGTTCATTTCCTGGTTAAGGGAAATAACTTCCTTACTGTACAATTCTACAAAAGCTTGTAGCATAAATCTGCATGATTAAGTGACTCCAGTTATAAGCAAACAATGAACCACGTCAAGTGTGATACAAGTAAGGTTTTATTAACTACATAAACTTTTAAACTAGTCTAACACTACATAAACACATAAACTGGTCTAACATCCTACATAAACAC
>NW_015506385.1:0-628 GCF_001515645.1 Sinocyclocheilus grahami
TCTGTCAGCGTCCTCTAGTGGCTAATATATGAACAGAAAGTGTAGTGTGTGATCATGTGATCATCTGTTGCATCATATCATAATCCACACCCATTCAAATTGTTTTGGGTTTCATTAATGCAACAGAATTTATACATAATGCACTTAAAGATGCAATATTTCAGTTGCAATATCTTTTTCATCATTCAGCAAGATCAAAGATCAGATGTTTTCATTCTTATATTAATTAAAGATTAGCTAAACATCATCTAAATTTGATCAGACTTGAACACATTATTCTGATCTTTGAATCTATTTAGCTGTAGTTCTGATGCATGAAGGCTTTTAGAAGAGAATTCATTGCTAATTTTTGTTTTTAGTTTCTCACGATGACCAGCAGTTATCATCCTATAGTTCAGTGTAGCGGATGAAGATGGAGCCAGTCAGTCTCTTACCTAAAATATCTGCTGCTAGTGATTGTGTTTTGGCAGGAGGTGTGTATTAAAGTGTGTTCCTCTCTGTTTCAGGCTGTTCCAGACTTTCAAGAGACAAGACCGCGTAATTATGTGCTGTCTGCCAGTGCATCTGCGGTAAGAACATCCACTGCCTGAGACATCCACCTCCACACACACACACACACACACACACA
>NW_015506385.1:645-2715 GCF_001515645.1 Sinocyclocheilus grahami
CTCATAGACCAGACTTTTTTTTTTCACAATTCTGAGAGAAAAGGTCAATATTGTAAGATATATATTCAGAATTGTGAGATACAAACTCTCAAATTTGCTAGAGAAAACAAAGTCAGCATTGTGAGAGAAAAAGTCACAAATACCTTTTATAATGTTTTTTGTTCGGTAATAGAAACAAAAAAACAGAATTGCGAGACGTAAACTCAGAATTCTAAGAAAAAAGTCAGAATTGTGAGACATAAACCTGCAATTATGAGATTATAACTTACATTTGCAAGATTCTAAGAATCAAAAAGTCACAATTACCTTTTTAGTTTGTTTATTCCGTGGCAGAAATATCCTTCCATAACTTCTACATGCTTCACCCTCATGCATTAAGGATGTAAATGAGCAACCTAATACTTACCACTATAACAAAACTAATCACACATTTTTCTGCTTTTATTTCACATGTTTACTTTCATCATTTATAGTTTGGTCCTCAGAGATGTCAGCATTCTGAATTATATTAACAGTCACACTTTGTTCCTTTGTGTTCTGCTGTAATTAAACACAGCTTGAGTTTAATACTTCTTATCATTGTAATGCTCTCTGTGCTCTTATCTTGTCATGTCTTTCTGTTTATGTCGCTCTCTTCCGATCAGCTCTGGAATGAGGAGCTTGATAAAGTAAGTGTGACATGACAAATATATGCATTGATGTTTGTATATATTCTGTAGTAATGTTTAGTTACTGTCTTCTGGTTTGTTTGTCGTTAATTTTCGGGTTTAGCACAGAGCACTTTATACACGTTGCTAATGTGCAGGGTTATTGTCAACTAAAGCTAAAATTAAAACTACAAACATAAAAAACAATTTTTTTGTTACTTGAAAAAATAAACGTGAACTGAAATAAAATAAAAAACATCGTAATATATTATTTATTTATTAAAAAAAATTTTCAGCTAGTTACCAAGAGATAATTTCTTATTTTCTTTTAGCATAATTTTCTAAAATAACTAAGACTAAAATAAAATCAATAAGAATTATAGACTAATAAAATATAATTATGGACTAATTTAAACTAATAAAAATGTTAGAAACACAACAAAATTGCTAAAATTTTAACTGCATTTAAAATGAAAATGTAAAATATACAAATACAAACTAATTTCAAATATTAATAAAAAACTATAGTAAATGATACATAAATAACACTGCTAATGTGATGGGTCAATTAAAGGAGTCATATTACGTTGCTAAAAAGAACATTATTTTGTGTATTTGGTGTAATGAAATGTGTTTATGCGGTTTAAGGTAAAAAAAAAAACATTATTTTCCACATGCTGTACATTATTGTTTCTCCTCTATGCCCCGCCTTTCTGAAACGCATCGATTTTTACAAAGCTCATCGGTCTGAAAAGTGAGGTGTGCTCTGATTGGCCAGCTATCTAGTGTGTTGTGATTGGACGAATACCTCAAGTGTGTGACCGGAAATGTTACGCCCCCTCACCATATTGTGATGCTGTGTCTGGCCGGAGTGACGAGACAAAAACATTAAAACCCATTATAAACGAGGCATTTGTTGCGTCCAGTGGGGACATAATTACAGATTATAATGACTTATATTGTCTTTTTGCACATTGCGTTGCGTATCGCGCCGTATTATAAAACCATTTGTCTGCATTTGTGATCGGAGAAACGACAAACAACAAGAGCTACTCTACACTGCTCAAAATTTGCTTTGAATCATAAGTGGCAAATTCTTTAAATATGAAAACATACTTACAGGTTGTGAGTCAGTTTAGGTTTGTAGGTTCAGGAAACAGTCCTCCGTTAAATGCGTTGCACACACACGAATATTTGGGTTGAACTGTTCTGGAACAGTGTTGTTCTGAACCACTGATTTCTAGTTGTGCCCTCTTTTGGAAGACCAAACAAAGTATTTTCCCTTTCGCAACGAGAAACACAGCGTCTCCACGACATGGCGGCAACAATACAGCGAGAATAAAAGTTACTCCTCCTTTCTTTGCGTGAACATTTGGGCGGTGTTATGCAAATTGTCCCACACAGTGACATAGACATGTGGGGG
>NW_015506385.1:2804-4908 GCF_001515645.1 Sinocyclocheilus grahami
CCGTGGACGAAGCAGAGTCCAGCCCGGGGTCGTCACATGTGGTTGCCGCAAGCCTGCCGGATGCTCCTTCGTCGAATCCGCTGGCCGCGCCGTTCTCAAGACCGCCGGCCTTCTCTCACGCTAACCCTCCGTGTGTTTCGTTGTGAAAGCGAAACTACTTTGTTTGGTCTTCCAAAAGAGGACACGACTAGAAATCAGTGGTTAAGTTGTATTTACAACACTGTTCCAGAACACTTCAACCCAAATATTCAGATGTGTGCAGTGCATTTTATGGAGGACTGTTTCCTGATCCTAGAAGAGTAGACTACAATGCCGGCTGTTCTGACTCACAGCCTGTAAGAATTTGCCACTGACGATTCAAACGCGAGTTTTAAGCAGTGTAGAGTAGCGCTTGTTGTTTGTCATTTCTCCGATCACAAATGCAGACATGGTTTTATGTTTACGCAGAGCGATGCAACGCAATCCGTAATTATGTCCCCACTGGATGCAACAAATGCCTCAGTTATAATGGGTTTTAATGTTTTTGTCTAATCGCTCCAGTTTCATTACACCAAATACACAAAATAATGTTCTTTTTAGCAAGATCATATAACCCATTTAAGAGAGTCCTAATGTTCATGCAACTCTAAATGCAGATGAATTTTATGCCGGTGTCAATTTTGAATTAGTTTTCTCTGTCATATGCAGGCGGAGCATGAATTGCGTGTTGCTCAGACAGAGTTTGACGGACAGGCTGAGGTCACCAGACTCCTCCTGGAGGGCATCAGCAACACGCACGTGAGTCGTTTTTACATGCATGCTGCATTAACCCGCTACACACCTGAGCAGAAGCGTATGTTTGAATACAAGCCACTTCAAACTGATAAACCTCATTATCAGGATGGGCTTAAAAGCTTTCATAATAATCCTTCAATATGCATGCTTTGAAGTTCAGAGAATAGCATTTCAAAACATTAAATCATTGTTTAAAAGACTGCGTAAATATCTAGTATCCTCATGCAAACAAATGAAGTGCAACCTGTGTTTGCACAGAATGCTATGGGTTTTAAAGTGACAGGATGACTTTTCTGTCTGCGCAGGTGAATCACCTGCGCTGCCTGTGTGAGTTTGTGGAAGCGCAGGCGATGTATTACAGTCAGTGTCACAAGTACATGCTGGAGCTGCAGAGCGAGCTGGGCAGGTGGCTATGCATCAGATTTCATTCATGTGCAAAATACTATTTGGCTCACTGAATCATTTTTCCAAAATAAAAATATAACATTAAATGGTAACACTTTACAGTAAGGTCTCATAGTCAATGCATTAGCTAACATGAGCAATATATGAAGAGTTAGCCAAATAACTTCATATTTCTTACATTTATACATCTTTGTCAATAAAAGTGGTTGTTCATTCATGTTAGTTTACAGTGCATTACCTAATGTTTACAGATACAGCTTGTGATTTGAAAAATTTATTAAGTAAATGTTGAAATGAACAAACTAGAATTAATAAATGATGTACTGTAAAAGTATTATTCTGTATTAGTTCATGTTAAATGATGTTAACAAATAGAACCTTATTGTAAAGTGTTAACTATTAAATTAAAGATTTCTTTAAGAGGAAAACTTTACAGTGGAAAATATGACTTGGTGCACCGTAAAGGAATAGTTTTCCCCAAAATGACAATTTGATGAGAAATTTACTTGCTGAGCAATGAATCCTCTGCAGTGAATGGGTGCCGTCAGAATGAGAGTCCAAACAGCTGATAAACGCATCACAATAATCCACAAGTAATCCACACCACTCCAGTCCATCAGTTAACATCTGGAGAAGCCAAAAGCTGCTTGTTTGTAAGACACAAATGCATCATGAAGACATTAAAACCATATTTTAACTCAAAATCCAGCCACATATTTGTTTAGAGCTGTTTTGGCTTGTAAATGGTGCTTGATCTGTGCAGATTTCTCTCCTGATTCAGACCAGACCACTTTTTCACCGAAGGAAGCGTTATGGATTATGCACTTGTGTTTTAGACAGCAGTAATGATTTGAAGTTAAAAATGTCTTCATGATGCATTTGTTTCTTACAAACACAGCTTTTGGCTTCACAAGATGTTAACTGA
>NW_015506385.1:5184-11483 GCF_001515645.1 Sinocyclocheilus grahami
GGGTGTGTGTTCACTGCTGTGTGTGTGTGCACTTTGGATGGGATAAATGCAGAGCACTAATTCCAAGTATGGGTCACCATACTTGGCCACATGTCACATCACAGTCATTATTATAAACACCTGTTTTACTTTTCCCACCCGTCTGCTCACAGTTGCAGTGGAGACATGTGAGTTTTGAGTTTGTCGTCTTGTTAGTGTTCACACTAGTCAGCAGAGCCCTTATAGTGTATATAAACCTCTATATCAATCTTCTCTCTTTCAGAAGATGCCCCGACTCTTTGGATGTGAATTCCCATCCCGCCAGAAGCCCCACGGACCCGTCTGCCTTCCTGCCGCTGAACTCTGCGTCTCCTCTGGAAACAGACGCTCTGCAGATTGAAGAAGTTCAGCCGCCAGCCAGCGGCACACGCAAGGCCAAAGTGCTGTATGACTATGACGCTGCAGACTCCAGTGAGCTCTCGTTGTGGGCCGATGAGGTGAGCAGATGTTTGATGAAAGATAAACGGTCTGATATGGGTCTAATAGGGGGTGTTAGGGGCTGTGAAATATATTATTGCATAATATCCGAGCCTACATTTCATGATCCAATCAAATTGTGATGGATAAAATTAAGTCCCCATCCTAAATGATTTCTTATGGAATATTCTGTTTCTCTTGAAAACTCCACAATAATTAAAATGATTGTTTATTATATGTCACATTTATGTTAAAATGAAAGGAATTGTGAAAGGTTTATCATGATTATTTAATGCATTATACGTTGATATTGGGTAGTTTATTTATTTACTTTTTAGAGTAGAAATGGGTGATATATTGAATATTCAATTATATTTACAATGAGTTTGCTGGTAATGTGAAATTAAACATTGTGAAAATATTAAGGAACATTAAGGAAAACATACCATGATATTTTTAATGTGTTTTGGTTCTTGCATTAAACGTTTTTTATATATTTGGCTACAGTGGCAGTTTGGTTGAAGAGATTCGTTTTGGACATTTTTTTCTGAATATTTAAAATATTTGCTATAAAAACATTATTTACTTAATTTTAGGCCTTTTTTTTGATCCAATCAAATTGTGATGGATAAAGTTAAGCCCAGTCATTAATTCTTACCTAATATTCTGTTTCACTTGAAAATGACACATTAATTCTAATTACAATTAATGTTTATCATGTCACATTTAATGTCACATTTTAATGAGTTTTTCATGACGATTTAATGGATAATAAGTTGATTTAGGCTAGTTTATTTTATTTATTTTATAAATTTTTTAGTAAAAATGGGTGATGTTTTGAATATTCAAGCATATTTACAACAATTTTGCTGGCAATTAAAAATGAATTATTGTGAAAATAGTGAAAAATAATGAAGAAAACATACCATGGTATTTTTAAATGTGATTTTAATGCGTTTTGCATTAAATGTTTTAAAATATATTTGGCTGTAGTGACAGTTTAGTTGAATTGATAGTTTTTTTAAAACCATTTCATTTGAATATTGTTGAATATTTCACCTTTTTCCAATAATAAGCATGTATTTACTTGATCATAGCCAACTTTTTTTGATCCGTTCAAGTTATGAATAAAATGAAGTACCGCCATGAATTATTTCTCACTGAATATTCGGTTTCACTTGAAAATACCACATTGATATTAATGTTCATCATATGTCATTTTAATGTTAAAATTAAATGAATTGTGAATGGTTTTTCATGATGGTTTAAAGAATTATAGTTGACTTTGGCTAGTTTAAATTTCTCTTCAGTAAAATCGGGTGATACCTTGAATATTCAAGTATATTGTCAATGATTTTGCTAGCAATGTGTAATTAAACATTGTAAATATAGTGGCGAACAGTGACGAAAACATTCACAAACTAGATTTTTAATGCGTTTTGGTTCTTGGATGAAACATTTTGAATATATTTGGCTACAGTGAAAGTTAGGTTGAACTGATGATTGTTTTTAAGCCATTTCATTTGAATATTTAGAATGTTTGCTATATGTGTTTTCTTGAAAAGCATCCTAAAGACTCCAAATTAATTAATTACACTTATCTGATTGGACGGTCAGCTCATCACTGTGTACACAGTGCCTGGAATGGACTCTGATTGGCTGATTGGAGAGCGAGGAAACCAGAAGGGGAAGGTGCCTGTTACATATCTGGAGCTGTTGAGCTAAAGAGGCGAGACACGCACACGCACACATGCACACAGTTTACAGCTTTAACACCCAGCAATGAGCAAACGGAATCATGGACACTTATGAGATCAACCCATACATACAGCTCTTTACCGAAAAGCAAACTATTGTGTGTTTACATGCATGTCAATGGGATACTGATTGACTGGGGCTTAATTTTTTTGTTTTATTTTAATATTTAAAATGTTCAAGTCTCTGCCTAAACATTAAACCCTTATAAATTAATAAATAGTGGGATTAGTCAGGATTATAATTCATAGAACATCAAATTTTTTGAAATCACAAAATCACACCCGTGCAAAACAAATCTCAGAACTAATAATTAATTCACAAATGCCTGAAACATCCACTCATTGTGAGCACATGTATGTATGTATGTATGTAGCTGTTTTCTTCACCAAAAACTGTCCTGTGGGCAGTCAGAATGACTTTCCTGCCTTCAGTATACAATTAAAAAATCTTGATTCAGCTTGTCCTGAAAGCTGATGACAAATATAAGCTCAATATTTAATGTACAAAGGTCATCTACACCGTCTAAGCACTAACATATTTGCACTGTTTGGCAACTTTGTTTTCTAGCAGACCTCCGTAAGCCTAAATTAAACACGGCCTTAACTGCATCTCATGCGGACAGATGTAATGTAGCTACAGCTAATAATGTCTACAATAGCACCACTGTTAAAAATATTCCGTGGAGTGACCATGTGATAGAGATCAGAATATGAATGTTGATCTCCAGCCTTAAAGTCTTCATAAAACTTGTTTTTCTTGCATGAGGAACTTGCCAGTGCAATAATACCTGCTCATGCTCAGAAAATTTACAGTTGCTCTGCTTTAAGTGCCACTTAAGTTAGAATTATTTTGAAATCTCCTTTAATTAGACAATCATATGAAGTATCTCCATCTTAAGGCCCATTTTGAAATGATTTACAGAGTTTTACTGTAACTGTTATTGTTCTGAAATGTTCTGTTGCCACATTATATTGTTCTTTTAAAGGAATAATTCACCCAGAAATGAAGATTTGCAAATAATTTCCTCACTCTCAGGCCATCCAAAATGTAGATGAGTTTCTTCATCAAACTCATAGATGCGTTTCTTCATCAGATTTGGAGAAATGTTTCATTCTATCACTTTCTCAGCAATGGGTGCTCTGCAGTGAATGGGTGCCGTCAGAATGAGTCCAAACAGCTGATTAAAAACATCACAATAATCCACAGCACTCCAGTCCATTAGTTAAAATCTTGTGAAGACAAAAGCTGCCTGTTTGTAAGAAATGAATACATCATGACATTTTTAACTTTAAATCATTTCTTCCTGTCAAATTATGAGTTAATATAGTCCATAATAACGCTTCCTCCATTGACAAAGTCCATCTCTCGCATGAAAGTCCACCCATGTATTAGAGCTGTTTTAGACTGTCGTGGCTTGTAAACAGTACTTGATCTGTGCAGATTTCTCTCCTGATTCAGACCAGACCACTTTTTATTTTTATTAAGCAATAATATAAAAGTCTTGATGGATTTGTTTCTTACAAACATGCAACTTTTGTCTTCACAAGACATTAACTGATGGACTGGAGTGGTGTGGATTACTTGTGGATTATTGTGATGTTTTTATCAGCTGTTTGGCATGAAAGTCCACCCATGTATTAGAGCTGTTTTAGACTGTCGTGGCTTGTAAACAGTACTTGATCTGTGCAGATTTCTCTCCTGATTCAGACCAGACCACTTTTTATTTTTATTAAGCAATAATATACAAGTCTTGATGGATTTGTTTCTTACAAACATGCAACTTTTGTCTTCACAAGATGTTACCTGATGGACTGGAGTGGTGTGGATTACTTGTGGATTATTATGATGTTTTTATCAGCTGTTTGGACTCTCATTCTGACGGCACCCATTCACTGCAGAGGATGCATTGGTGAGCAAGTGATGCAATGCTACATTTCTCCAAATCTGATGAAGAAACAAACTCCTCTTTATCGCAGAAGTTTTTAGCAAACTTCAATTTTTTCCTGAACTATTACTTTAGTCTCATCTACTGATTTAAATGTGTTTTGCTCTGTTTTGTGTCCGGCTCAGTAGAAGCACTTGAGATCACTGCAGCTGTAGAGCAATGCATGAGTTTCATCACCTCTCCAACTATTCTGACTGATGTACTTTATAATTGTAATAACATTAATACAATTTTATTTATTTATACATTTCTGAAACCCAAGGTTGCTCGATGTGTGTTGATGTAAACCATACTTGATTTATTTATGCCATAATGAACTGCACTGCACAACCTGTATTGTATGACACCTATTAATATATTTATTTTTAATTAAATTTAGACATTTTTTAGGTTTAGAGTTTGGCTTCTTAGCTTACTTCATCTTTATTTATTTTATTAGTGTCAAAGTGCAGCTTAACCTTATTTAGATATTTTGTTCAGTGTACAGTATTTAATGTTTTATTTTACTTCTGTTTTTATTCTTTTAACTTTATTGTAAATCATTATGGATTATGTATATATAATGGCCAAAATGAATTAATGAAGAAATGAACCCATTTAAGCCAACATGGTCATTTCTTTTCTTCTGAGAGGAAGCTCTTGTTCATGATGCGCTCTGTTGGTCATTTCTTGTTTTTCCTGCTCTCTTTTGTTCTTCATTGTATTTAATGGCGACTCTCCAAGCCATGTGGAGAGAATCAAGCTTAGTAATGTAATAAAAGCCATTTTATTGCTATATATTGTTTTCAAGGTCTTCACTGATCATTTAAACACACAAATAGTGTTGTCGTTTTTGGGTTACTTTTTATTCAGTGCAACATAAATATGGGTTTATGTATTTATGTATTTACAAAATGTATTTGTTACACTTTTTATTCAGTGCAACATAAATACATGAGGTTTCACGCAATAGTGCTTCTTATAAACATTTAGACTGTACATCTAATTCAGTTTGTTCGCAGTCATAGATGATGGTAATTTTTACGTAACTAAGTCAACAAAAATACAAGGTTTATTACCAGTGACAGGAAAAGGCCTTTCAGTTCCTATTCCAGGAACAAATGAATGTAATTAAATGTAAATACAAACTCTATCGATGATTATCTTCTGAAAGTACATATCATAGAACATGATGCAATAAAATCAGGGGCGAACCTGTTTAAAATGTAAGACATTAATGTTTGAATCTCACACTTTGTGCTTTTCATATGAGTCACTTTCACTGCTATACAGGAGTTTCAGTTCTGTCTGCATTTGCAGCATATTGTACACAAACAGTCAAATGATTGAATGACGTTTCAACTGGTATAGTTCCCATACATCCATTTGTGTGAGTTTCATGACTTTATTACTACTATTTACCACATTTTAAAATAATAGTTCAGAAAAAGAAGTGGTGCACCTTCAAACATAATTTCAGTGCAATAAAATTAGTTTCTTCCCAGCAATTGCACTACCGTTTAAAGGGGTCATATGATGCGATTTAAATTTTTCCTTTCTCTTGGGTTGCCTCAAGCCTACCGGACGCTCCTTCCTCAAATCTGCCGGCCGTGCCGTTCTCAAGCCCGCCGGCCTCCGCTCACTCTAGGCCATGCCTGAGCTGATCCGTGCTGGTCGCTGAGGAAATACATCAACTTCACGCTGTGGATCGCCGGATCGGCTTTCACCGTGGACGAAGCAGAGTTCAGCCCGGGGTCGTCACGTGGTTGCCGCAAGCCTACCGGACGCTCCTTCCTCAAATCTGCCGGCCGTGCCGTTCTCAAGCCTGCCGGCCTCCGCTCACTCTAGCCCTCCGTGTGTTTCGTTGTGAAAGCGAAACTACTTTGTTTGGTCTTCCAAAAGAGGACACGACTAGAAATCAGTGGTTAAGTTGTATTTACAACACTGTTCCAGAACAGTTCAACCCAAATATTCAGATGTGTGCAGCGCATTTTATGGAGGACTGTTTCCTGATCCTGGTAGAGTAGACAACAATGCCGGCGCTTCTGACTCACAGACTGTAAGAATTTGCCACTGACGATTCAAACGTGAGTTTTTAGCAGTGTAGATTAGCGCTTGTTTGTCGTTTCTCCGATCACAAATGCAGACATGGTTTATTATA
>NW_015506385.1:11493-29428 GCF_001515645.1 Sinocyclocheilus grahami
TGTTACAAGCTGTTCGTGAATAGATAAGATCCCTAAAGTTGCAAAGGCTAAAGTCTCAAACCCAAAGAGATATTCTTTATAAAAGTTAAGACTCGTCCACACCCTCCTAAAACGGCTCGTTTAAACACACCTCCCCACATGTCTACGTCACTATGTGGGAAGATTTGCATAACTCAGCCCAAATGTTCATGAAAAGAAAGAAGGCGTAACTTTTATTCTCGCTGTAGTATTGTTGCTGCCGCCATGTCGTGAAGGCGCTGTGTGTTTCTTTGTGAAAGCGAAACTACTTTGTTTGGTCTTCCAAAAGAGGACACGACTAGAAATCAGTGGTTAAGTTGTATTTACAACACTGTTCCAGAACAGTTCAACCCAAATATTCAGATGTGTGCAGCGCATTTTATGGAGGACTGTTTCCTGATCCTGGGAGAGTAGACAACAATGCCGGCGCTTCTGACTCATAGACTGTAAGAATTTGCCACTGATGATTCAAACGTGAGTTTTTAGCAGTGTAGATTAGCGCTTGTTTGTCGTTTCTCCGATCACAAATGCAGACATGGTTTATTATAATCCGTAATTATGTCCCCACTGGATGCAACAAATGCCTCGTTTATAATGGGTTTTAATGGTTTTGTCTCGTCGCTCCGGCCGGACAGGGCATCACAGTATGGTGAGGGGTGTAACATTTCCGTCACACGCTTGAGGTATTCGGCCAATCATAATGCACTGGATAGCTGGCCAATCACAGCACACCTCGCTTTTCAGACCGATGCGCTTTCTCAAAATCAATGCGTTTCAGAAAGGTGGGGCATAGAGGAGAAACTATAATGTACAGTATGTGGAAAATAATGTACTTTTTTTTTTTTTACTTTACACCGCATAAACACATTTCATTACACCAAGTACACAAAATAATGTTATTTTTAGCAACATCATATGACCCCTTTAAAGGTTTGGGGTGAGTAAGAGTACATTTTTTGACAAATTAAATTTTTTTTTTAGCAGGGATGCATTAAATTGATCAAAAGTGACAGTGAAGACATTTATAATGTTGAAAGATTTCTATTTCAAATAAATGGTGTTATTTTCAACTTTCTATTCATCAAAAGTATCATAAAATGTATCAGTTTCCACAAAAATATTGGAAAACAGCACAACTGTTTTCAACCTGAATAATAATCAGAAATGTTTGTTGAGCAGCAAATCAGCATATTAGAATGATTTCTGAAGATCATGTGACACTGAAGACTGGAGGAATGATGCTTAATATTCAGCTTTGATCACAGAAATAAATTACATTTGACAATATATTCAAATTGAAAACAGTTACTTTAAATTGTAATAATATTTAACTGTTTTTACAGAATTTTTTGATCAAATAAATTCAGCCTTGGTTAGCATGGGAAAGTTTCTATGCACAGAGCACTATCACTACATAAATAATCCAGCCCACAGAAACAAATATGCCGAACATCAAACTGAACATGACAAGCAGACGAGCCTTCTGGGATGTTTTCTCTGCTTCACGGATGTCACCCCTGGTCAGCGCAGCACGGGTCTGTAGAGAGGTCAGAGCTCATCATTAATCAGTGTCACTCTAATGCACGTGTATTTGTACTAATGCACTGTGTTTCAGGTGCTCACTTCATACGAGTACATGACAGCGACGAGGCCGCTCATGAGGCAGCAGAAGATGGTCACCAGCAGAGACTCAACCAGGTAATCTTTAGGTAACGGTGGTTGCTCCTCTCCCAGCGGCGGCCCGTTCATGTACTGAAATCAAGTGTTTGACGTTTAGATCCAAACAGCAAGAATAAAAAAACTATGACTAGACTTGAAGCTCCAGACTTACAATGTAATCATTAGTTATTTGCGACCCTGGACCACAAAACCAGTCATAAGGCTCAATTTTTAAAAAATTTATATTGATACATTATTTAAATAATCTTTCCATTGATGTATGGTTTGTTATGATAGGACAATATTTGGCCGAGATGCAACTATTTGAAAATCTGGAATCTGAGGGTGCAAAAAAAAGGTAGGAAAATATACAAAATATCTTTATGGAACATGATCTTTACTTAATATCCTAATTATTTTTGGCATATAAAAAGTAACTGTAATCTGATTATGAGCATTTTAAAATGTAATCTACTCTAATGTAATCTAATTATGAGTACTTAATGTTTGGAATCTGATTACGTAATCCAGATTACATGTAGTCAGGCCCGACTCCAGAATCAAATCACTGAGGGTGCTACTTAAATTAGTGAGGGTGCTCTTACCTTAATATATGTAAGGTTTTAGTGCCGTTTATTGCTATGGCGCAAAAAGCGCTCTGCTTATAATCACTTAAAAAGCAGTCACTCATCTTAGTTCATTGCGACCTCACAAAATTGCATTATAATTAATTTTTTTATTTACAATGAATCTCTTGTTTACATTGCGTCTACACTTGGTTCTGAGATGATTTGTGCTGAACACAACATCTACTTCTCCACCCACACTAAAAAGTGTATTGGGCGACGAGAGCTCTCCAGCGAATGCGATCAAGGGCCAGATCGTTGGCTTCTTCCATGTGATGTTTAGGTAACTGAGGTCATTGATGAAGGTTTGGCGCCAGGTCAATCGTGGTCGACCCCTGTATCGTCGTCCTCCAGGTGGAACCCACTGGAGTGCCTTCTTTGGAATGTGGCTGCTTTCCATCCGTATAATGTGTCCAGCCAGCCACAGGCGGCGGTATGTAATCATTATGCTAAGACTTGGCATATTGCTTTGTCGCAGAAGTTCCTCATTGGTAATGTAATCGTAGTATCGAATACGTAGTATTCTTCACAGGCAGCGCTAATGGAATTTGTCTACCTTGTGAGAAATACGAGCTGATGCCTTCCACGTTTCTGCTGCATAAGTTGCCATCGGAAGGCTAATAGTTGAATACAAGCGAAGCTTGATGTTAAGTGAGATTGACGTAGATGACCAGGTCTTGCACATTTGTTGAAAAACTGATGTTGCCTTGCCAATCCGGCATTTGACGTCTATCTCTGCATCTCCATCTTGTCCAATAGTGCTGCCAAGATACATAAACCTACTAACCTCTTCAATGTCACTTCCATCAACCTTAATCCTTGGCATGTCAGCTTGAGCGCTGATATGCATGACTTTGGATTTTTCTGCACTAATGTGTAATCCGACCTTCGCTGCTTCTTCATGCAAGCTTGATGTTATTTCCTGTAAATGGCAACTGTTTTCAGCGAGCAGAGCTATATCATCTGCAAAATCAAGATCAGTGAGGCGGTTCTGTCCATCACAATCAATGCCTGCGTTTGGTCTTACCATAGCTTTCCTCATGACAAAATCTAGGGCCACTATGAATAAAAATGGTGACAAGATACATCCTTGTCTGACACCGGTCTCAATGGCAAAGAAGTCAGTGTGGCCTGTATCTGTCTTGACGCAGCAGCTGGAATTGTTATACAATGATTGGAAGACAGATATGAATTTCTTTGGCACAACATACAATTGTAAAATATGCCATAAAGATTCACGATGTACACTATCAAAGGCTTTCCTGAAATCGACAAAATTGATGGAAAGTGGACGTTTATATTCTACGCATTGTTCAATGATGTTTCGTAAAGCGTAGATTTGCTCACTACATGATCGTCCTTTCCGGAAGCCAGCCTGTTCTTCTTGGAGACGTTTGTCAACGGCTACCTGCAATCGTCTTAGGAGAACTGTGGAAAAAACTTTTTCCAGTCTTCAGGAACAGTTTGCATTCGCCAACACACAATAAAGAGATCTGTAAGTTTCGCAGCTACAATGGGACCACCATATTTTAGAAATTTACTACCATAAATATATCAAAACTTAATTTTTGATTAGTAATATGCATTGCTAAGAACTTCATTTGAACAACTTTAAAGGCGATTTTTTTTCAATATTTCGATTTTTTTGCACCCTCAGATTCCAGATTTTCAAATAGTTGTATCTCGGCCAAATATTGTCCTATCCTAACAAACCATACATCAATGAAAAGCTTATTTATTCAGCTTTCAGACGATGTACAAATCTTAATTTAGAAACATTTACACTTAAGACTGGTTTTGTGGTCCAGGGTCACATATGCCAATGCCAACCACCAATAATATAAGAGAAGAAGAAGGCTTCCCCATGCACTTTGTAGCTGCGAAAATCATAATCAAAATGGAGTCAGACATGAATTATATTATTATACATATTATTATTATTACTGTATATATTATATAATTATATAGAGTGTTTGCATGGATGATTTACATGAAATGTAATGTGTGTACAATACACTGTACATAGTTTAAGCTGGTTTCAGATCAATAAGATAAACTACATTTTGGGTTTTTATTAAACTAAGGTGGGCATGCTGTGACCTGTACTGTATTTTTTTACTGTAACTGACAGATTCCGGCCAAAAAAACACAACACGGGAGTGGGAGGGAATGGGAGTCATTCTTCTGCGACTGGGACGGGATGGGATTTTCCCCCAGTTTTTTGGCAGGATTGGGATGGGACGGGAGAGGCTTGAAAATCCACTCCCGTGTCACCCTCTACCCCGTAGAACCAGGCCTGAATCAGTTACTACCCAGCACTGAAAATATAGTTTCTGCTTGAGACTTTGATTTAATCAGCATCTGGTTTATGAGTGTCAGAGGTGAAGCGGGATCTTACTATAGTGTAGGATGGGTAAGTGGACGGCGGGAGGAAGGAGGGCTGGTAGAAAGCAGGATTGGCTCCAGGCTGACAGGCGATGATGGGCTGGTTGGGGTACTGTGGGTACATGAGGTAGGCAGTTTTGGGATCCGGTGGGCTGTATGGAGGAGGGTTGGGTAGGACGCTGCTGGTCAGGCCGTCGCCTCCAGCGGGGCTCGTGTACGGTGGGTGGAGTGTGTGGGTGCTGTCTGTGTCGAATGCCGGGTTCAGGGTGCGGTTGCTGTCAGTGTCGTATGCGTGATGGGATGTTTGGATGCTGTCAGTGTCATTCAACGGGCCGGCGGTGAGGATGCTGATCGAGTCGTATGCAGGAAAGCTGGGTAATGTGGCTTCTCTCTGTCTGGAGGAATCATGAGCCTCCTGGAGGCCGGGAGGCCCTGGATGAGTTCGATCATCGGGGAAGTTCGGAGGAGCGGCTGATGAACGGGACAGACAGATGGAAGGTTAAAGGTAATGTTATTTTAAATTTTTGTTTAAAATACACTACCATTCAAAAGTTTGGGGTTGGTAAGTTTTTTATGTTCAAACTACCATTCAGAAGTTTAAAGTCAGTAGGATTTTTTTGAAAGAATCTCTTCTGCTCACCAAAGATGCATTTATTTGCATGAATCAAAAGTACAGTAAAAACTGATATACTTTTACGATTTAAAGTAACTGTTTTCTCTGTGATTAAATTGTAAAATAATTTATTTCTGTGATGCGCAGCTAAATTTCCAGCATCATTCCTCCAGTCTTCAGTGTCACATGATCTTCAGAAATCATTCTAATATGCTGATTTGCTGCTCAGGAAACATTTCTGATTATTATCAATGTTGAAAACAGTTGTTCTGCAGAATAGTTTTGTGGAAACTAATACATTTTATTTTTCAGGATTCACAAATGAATCGAAAGTTCAAAAGAACAGCATTTATTTGACAGAAATCTTTTGTAACATTGTCCTCACTATCACTTTTGATTAATTTAGCGCATTCTTGCTAAATAAAAGTAATTAATTTCTTAAAAAAAAAATCTTACTGACCTCAAACTTAGTTCGTTTCAGTGGCCCAACATGTCAAATTCTCCAGTTCTGTTGTTTTTGTGCAACTTATTTTTCCATGCTGTAATTTTAATCCATGTATTTAAAACCATATTGAAATTATTTTTGCTTTTAATAAAATGTTTTATAATGTATAATTGCTTTTCAAAAAGACATGCTCAATTATCATTACTTAAAACTTAAAAATGATCTATTGTAATTACTTAAAATCAAAACTATAAAAAATTTGTTACTTGAAATAAAATAAACATTAGCTGAAATAAAATAAATGTTATTATATTTTATTATAAATGTTCACATAAAAAAGTAAAAAATCTATTTAATGCATCCTTTGTTGATAAGTATTAATTTCTTAAAAAAAAAAAAATCCTACTGAACCAAAACTTATTTTCAGCAGCCCAACATGTCAAATTCTGACTTATACCAGGAACGTGAGTTTTAATGTTTTCTTTAGTAATTGCATAAGAATGCTTTGGCTGAGGCTGTAGTCTTTAGAAAATATAAACATCTAATTTTTGCATTTTTGTTTAGTTGTTGCTACACACATCACAGTAATATTCCACCTGAGAGTTATTTGAAACTCACTCTCCATTCGGAAACTCAGCTCGGGGAGAAACCTTCACCTCCACAAAAGCCCATCAATTATTCACTCATGATATATAAGACCCTTGAACGCTCAGAAATGGAAATGGTTGAAAGTGATCAGGTGCTTTCTGAGATGTTCTCTGGTGGCCCTTTTATGTTCTTCAAATGATGAACTGTTTAATTTAGGTTGTTAGTGAGGCTTGACCAGAGATCATGCTGCTGACTGAGTTTCTTATTCTCAGCTGAACTGACACACATCAGAAATAACAAACACTCATAAACATGCGATTCCTTTACTAGAGTAGCAGAGATGTCATGAATTTTTTTCCCACAATTCTTTGTTTTTAATCAAGTGTGCACTGAGTATTATAAATAGCTCATCTAAAACAGATTTTTTTTAAAGAAACATAATGAACCATTTCACAAGTTGTCATGTATTTTGGTGCAAATTAGTGCAATTTATCATGCTGTAATTTAAATGCATTTATTGAGAACAGTATTTAGATTTTTTTGTAGATTTCAAATATTTTTGCTGTTTAATAAAATGTGTTGTACTTCATAGCCGTTTTGCGTAAAGACATGGTCAAACCAGAGTTATTATTGTTAACTAAAACTAAATCCATAGAACAATTTCATTACTTGAAATAAAACGTAGGTTAACTGAAATTACACTAAGTATAAAAATACTTAAACTTGTTTTATTTCAGCTTGTTGCCAAGGCAACATTTCTGTTTAGTTTGTTGAAGTACTAAAATAACTATAAAGAAACGTCAACTAATTAATAAAAATGAATAAATAATATAGAAAAAAAAAAAAAACGAAAATGCAATTATTTTTTAATTACTAAAACTTTAAGTAAAATTTAAGTGAAAACAGAAAATACAAAACCTAATCTAATTTAAAAAAAACCCTAACCGTTTTCCAGCCTCGCCAGCGCTCTGACGTGACAATGAACTGAAGTTTCCATGAGTTTGCGCTGGACTGAAAGCCGGTCACTTTACCTGAGTCCATCAGGGACGGTCAGAGGTCATCAGGATGCAGAACAATCCTGAGAAATATCCAGCGGGAGTGTGTCGACGTTCAGGATCAGATGCGTGTGTGTGTGTGTGTGTGTGAAATGGCTGTGGCTTCTGTGATCTCTCTCTCTCTCTCTCGCTGAACAGTATCATGTTTGTTTAATAATTGACGACTGAGTCCGTGTGCGTGCGTTTATGAGTGTCCTTGTGAACATACCAGCACGTGTTGATCTGTTACCGTAAACAAACATGCCATGCATAAAAGTAATTTAATAATAATAAAATAATTTTTCATATTAAGAGGTAGGGTTATATATGGGCTATTCTACAGAATTGGTGCAAACTGCTGTCCCACAACCAAAAAAACACCTTTAAAAAGCATTTAAGTTTTCAAAACATAGATGTTTACTAAGATCCATCTTTTATCGACTGAAACCCGCAATAATATTTAAAATGTTAAGTTAAGTTTAAGTTTCTCTTTTATTGTCTCCCTTAGGAGAAATTTGTCTTAGGCAACCGGGAGAGCAGATCAAACATACAAAAAATTTTTAAATAATTTACACCATTCCAAAACATGTATAATTCCTATACAATCCTAGTAATACACCAATTACCCATCACATTACCCTCACCCACACAACAATTTCAATCACTTATTCAATAATTTGACAGATAATGTCAGCTTACAGATTGGAACCCTATATCTCCTGCCCGAGGGCATTAGCTCATACTCCTTATGGAGAATATGGCTTGGGTCACCAATCATTTTAAGACTCTGCTTCCTAACAGACCTCTCAAAAATGTCCTGAAGAGAAAGTGGAGACAACATACCAATTCTTTTTCCAGCTCTTCTAACCACATTTTGAAGTTGTGACCTAAGTTTAACAGTCAAATTTCCAAACCATATTGTAAAACCATAACATATTATAGATTCAATAGCTGATCTGTAAAACAGTAACATCATAGTTTTATCCACCCCATAAACCCTGAGCCTTCGCAAAAAGTGCAAGCGCTGACTAGCTCGTGTACAAGCATAGGCCACTTGATGACTCCATTGTACCTGCTCAACTTCCTCCTCATGAACTAAAATTGGACTATGATCACCCACCAACCTCGGGTCAAAGATGATTTCTTTAGTGTTTTTGACATTCAACATCATTGTGTTCCTCACACCACTGCACAACCCCTTCTATCTCTGATTTATACATGCCGACATCTGAATTGTTTGTCAGCAAACTAAGTATAACTGTATCATCTGAAAATTTAATAATGTAGTTGTTTATGTAACGATTCCTGCAATCGTTTGTATATAATGTAAAAAGAAGGGGGTACTTATGCAGCCTTGAGGAGCTCCAACATTTGTGACCAATATATCAGAGAAAGTTGAATTAATTTTCACTTGCTGTTGTCGTCCCGTTAGAAATGCATGATACCATTTAATTATATAAGGGTTCACTTCCATCTGTTTTAACTTAAATAACACAATATCTGGAAGTAGAGTATTAAACGCTGAACTCAGATCCATAAACATCACTCTAACATAAGCTGCAGGATTTTCAAGATGTTTTAAAATAAAGTGTGTCATAGTATTCAAAGCATCTTCTGTACTCCTATTTTCTTTATACGCAAATTGATAAGGATCCAATTTATACACTACCTTCTCTCTCAATTTCTCTGTCACAACACGTTCAAGTGATTTCATCACTGTTTACGCTTAATATATATAAAAATCATAATTTATTGGGTACTTTCAATTGGGAGGTGGCTGTCCCGAACCCTAACCTCTAAATTTCAACTTATGAAAATGATGTTGAAATTTTTTAATTTTTTTTCTCCATTGTTGTTTTTAAAAGCTTTTTTTAAATTCTTTTAAAAAGTGAAGTTCCCAAAAAATATTTTCTTTGTAAATTGTGAAACTTTATGTAAAAAATGTGTCCCGCCTTTCTCATGTCACTACCGAAACTGTATGTTTTAGTCCATTGGCCGAGACTGATTTGAACTACATCCCTAAATTTATGATCAGGAAATATTTATATGTCACTCTTTCTCGTAGCTACAAAGTGTGAGTAGATGGGTCTCATCATTTTGAGGTAAATGTGTTCAAAATTCTGAAAAATCTGTGTAACTTTAAGGAACATCACTACCGAACACCTTTTTTCTGCAATTAAGCACACTTTTTTGGGGAGTATTAGGCCACGACTTCCCCCTATGTTATTCCATAACATTTAGATTTTATATGCGTACCACTGTTCAGAACTGTGCTAGCTATCCATGTGCTGATTAGTATCTTTGAGCTAAGCTCAAAAGTATCTAAAATTGTCACTACTGAAATATTTGGTGGAGTTTCGGTAGTGACACCTTTGTTTTTTGGGGAGTTATCCCATAGAATTGTCATTACCGAAACAGTCATGACCGAAACATGCCATCATTGTTTCGGTAGTGACAAAAGGGAACACATAATCCTCATATTTGGGGGAAATAAACGAAATTTTAGTACAGTTATGCAAAGTTTTAGTAGTGTTTTAGTATGCGAGTTAAAATACTGTGGTGTGGTCTCTACCAAAACATTACCGTCACTACCGAAAATGTGCAGTCACTACCGAAACATGGGATGTTTTGTCTAAAATAAAGTATACTGAATTATCAACTAAGATGTTATGTTCAGTGTATATTCAAACTAATGAATCTTTAACTATGTAGTCAGTATGATCAACTTTTTGCCTTTTACAAAGAAAAACTGACTCGAAATACAACAAATCTCATAAATTACACTTGAAATATTGTTAAAAATGTAATTGTGATTGAATTACCTCTGAATTAAAAAAAAAAAAAAATAGCAAAAAATATAATTACAATGTAGATGTAAGCAAAATCTTAATATGTCAATATAACATTTCGAATTCAATTATTATTACTGTTTCGGTAGTGACAAATTTGGGGAGAGGACAATTATTCCAAAACTTTCTGAAAATACAATATGAGAATTAACTGCACAATTACTAGAAATGTGTACCTTGGATATTATACAATTTGCACACATACAATTTTAATCTTTTAAATAGATTTATTTATTTAATAAGTGTATCCTGTGTATTCTGAGACATACATGGGTGTCTCTGGGCTGAGCGTGGGATATCTACTCTCCCTGGAACCGCCCCTGGTATGGATACCATACTAGATGATATACTATAGATTAGGTGTAGGTGATTGAATGCTTGTTTGCTATGGTGCTCAAACCCCTGACAGTCCTCATGCCACCCTAAAAATAGTTTTCTAGGTCCGCCCCTGAATGTAAGGTCTATTCTTGTGCATATACAGGTGCATCTCAATAAATTAGAATGTCGTGGAAAAGTTCATTTATTTCAGTAATTCAACTCAAATTGTGAAACTCGTGTATTAAATAAATTCAATGCACACAGACTGAAGTAGTTTAAGTCTTTGGTTCTTTTAATTGTGATGATTTTGGCTCACATTTAACAAAAACCCACCAATTCACTATCTCAACAAATGAGAATATGGTGACATGCCAATCAGCTAATCAACTCAAAACACCTGCAAAGGTTTCCTGAGCCTTCAAAATGGCCTCTCAGTTTGGTTCACTAGGCTACACAATCATGGGGAAGACTGCTGATCAGACAGTTGTCCAGTGGATAAAAAAAAACAATTTTCACCATTGTAGCATATTAACTAAGTTTTCTATTTTAAGTTGGGAACATTTGATTAAATTTGCTGATTTGGTATTTATTTTGAAGATCTTAAATGGTTTTGCTCCATCTGTTTCTAAGGATTGCATTGATCAGATAACAGGAAGAGGTGATTGTAACGTGCCATTAAGAAGAACTACCTTTGGTCAATTATCTTTTGCTTTTAGAGGAACACATGAGAGCTGAAAGAATTAAAACTTTTAACAGGACAATGGTTTCTCGAAAACGCTGAAAATAGGGTTATTGACCCATAAAAATTGTGATCATTTATACTGATTTATGGATATGGTATGGTAGTCTGTAATTTTGTGTTTCAGTATTCTTAGTTTATTTTTTCCTTCCGTTTTCATATTTTCTCCTTGTTCTTAACTTGGTATATTAATATTCTTGGTTTATATTTTCTTCCTGTCCATAACATCAACCTGCCAAAAGGGACTACGGATGAAAATTAGCCAGTGTTGGCTAAATCTGGCGCATTTTACATATTGTATGTACTATTAATGTGCATTGTCCCTGATTAAATCAAATAAATGAAAATTAAGATTATAAACCAACCTACTGAAGTACTAACATCTGTTTTGTACCATTATAATATATTGACCACAACCATAAATACTAGGCCTAAAATATAGCAGTTGTCATACAAACACAAACCACTGTCTTGGCACTAAAATGATGCAATTAACATTATTTTAACAACATAACATGTAACATAAAACCCAAATTTACATAAGCAGTTATTTTAGTGAAAAACATCAAATGGATTCTGAGAATGCCAATCTATAATTTTTCAATGTAAATTATGAGACTACTTTCTCTTTTTTGCTTCCAAAAACTGTACATTTAACAGTATTTTACTGTAAAATGACAAAAAAAGACCAGTTAGATCTGTTTTTTTTTGCATTGAAAAAAGGAGGGAAAAAAGTGTCAAAACCGTTTTCACTCAGTTTATAGATTAAATATATAGTTCAGTCATGAAACTCTAGATGGCGCAGGCTGACAGGTTGTTAACGTAACTGATGATATTGAGAGAGTTAAACGACTTGGCACAAGCTGATTGGTTCATGCTGCATTTGCAGCCAATGAGCTTACTGCCTTGCATTTATACGGCTGGCTAGCATTCACTTGAGATTACTGCAGCGCACTTTTAGAGTTCTCTGAAGCCCTCCACCTTCCCCAGCTCCACCTGTAAAGATCTGTTGTGGGTTAATTTATATGCTATTTGTGCAGCAGCAGCATGTCTTAAACACTCACGGCACCGTATCGCCATATGCATTGGCAGTAGCAAGTTCCTGTACTTGCTTGCAGCAGCAGCAGCAATTCAGCCGCAGTGTAGCAGATGTATTCCGCCAAGATCAAATACATTAACATTGTCCTATCCATCACAATGCTAAAATCTTCTGAGAGTTGTCATGATTGAAATAGATGTAAACACTGAGTGTGACATTATAAGTCTCAAATAGTGAGTTTTCCACACATGCTTATGTATAATACGAAGTGAAAAACTCTGGTAATCGCTGTTGAATTCCTTCAGAGTGATGAACATGTTTTTGTTGATGATTGAGTGGTTAAATTTGAGGGTTTGAGAAACAACATAAATCTGTTGAGCAGAAGAAGAGTGGAGGCTGCTGGAGATAAGAGAGAATTTATGTTTTCATTGTTCTGTCTGCTAAATCTGTGTGTAAATGTCTTTGGGAGATGATTGAAACAGTTCCAGGAGAAAATATCACGTTTTTATTTTATCCATAGATAGTGTTTTTAGGTAAATAAGTCTTTCTAGAATGCTTTCTGATGATCTCAGAGACAAAGTGATGCTGTATGCTTTTGTAAAAGTCTCAAACCTTTATAAAGTCATATTTTACCCTATAAAGCTACTGTATCTTATTTGATAGGCCTCTAAATTATCAATATGATCAAAACTTTGCTAAAAAAAACCTGTCACAATCTACATGCCTTCTGTCTGAATGAAAGTTGAGACTTTTTTTTATTCAGTAAAAGCTCTTTTAGTCTAATTGTACAAGTGTCCACCTTCAGCTCGTGCTTTACCTGTCTTTTTGCTGTCAAATCTTTACTGAATTTTAAAGTAAACTTAAGAATATCTTTGGATATTGTTGGTAATATTTCCAGATGAACACTTACTGGACTGAAGCAGCTTTGCTTTACTTGATTTTCCGTGAAATCGTGTTCAAATGTGAGTATTAAATATTGATGAACTTTGTTTGTTAATCTCTCGCTCATCATTGCATTATATTTTTTGATAATAAAACTAAATGCATCAGCTTACTAAGACATATTTTTGGGAGATATGGAGTGATGACTAATATTTGTATACATTTTATGTAAGTATCTGCTGTACTTTTATAAAGATCTCATTGATTTACATTACAAGCAATCAGAATTTCATCACTTTTTGTCCATATAAATATCAGCATCTGCAACAAATTGCCTATTTTTTGCTCAATTTGAGCCTCTGAATATAATTGAGCTGTTTTTTCAGACATGAGCCATAAAAGCCTGATGTATCAAATTTGAAACTCAACATAAAATGGTTTACATTTTACACGGTTCACTGGTAGAGCAATGAACACAAATAGGATGCATTAGAAATAAGTGTTCATCACAGAAACAGCACAGTGTTTTGTTAAATCCTATAAATCAGTGAAGTTCTCTGTGGCTGATGGATTTAGGGAGCAGATGTCTAAGAGCACTCAGAGTCACTCCTAACGGTGAGCCGGTCGACTGCTTCAGTCTGTGTGTGTTTTCAGTCATTATCTCCTTACTGCTGTGTTTATTCCCTCACTGAGCTTTAGCTCATGCTGTAATAATGACATTAGTCAGTAGTAATGCAGCATATATCTCCATTAACCCACAAGCTCGTACAGAAAATGTAAATGAATGCCAAATCTGATGTGAAGCCAGTAATCAACAGATACATATTGGGGAAATAGCAAGCGGAATGGGAAGAATACATTCTGTTATAGGAACAAGATATATTTATTCTTTTAAATGTAGGTATGACCTTGTTGTGTATAGAAGGTGTGGTATTGGACATATACTAGATTAACTCATGGACATTTATTGATTGGTGAAGAAGCACCAAAATGTTAATATTGTGGGACTCACTTGGCGGTGAAACATGTGCTTTGGGTCTGCCCAATATTTAATGCCATGAGACAAAGGTTGTTATCAGGACAAACTCTTAAGGACTTGTTTAATAAGATGGACCCAGAAAAAGTTTTACAATTTAATTTAAAGAATCTTTTATAGAATTTTATGTACAAAACTGTTTTATACTTGCTTCATTTAATTTTTGTATTGTGTACTACTGTACATCGTTGTCTGGCATTAAATGGCCTGTGAAGCTGATGTGGCAACATATGTGAAAATTATATACAATACAAGTTTATTTGTATAGCACATTTAAAAACAACTTGTGCTGACCAAAGTGCTTTACAAAAGCTAAAAGAAAACAAACAGTAAAAACAAAAAACATTTTAACGGTACAGCAACAATAAAAGTATGATAAAAATGAAAAGCCTAAGGTAAAATAGAGGAAAAAGCTTGAAGCAAAGGATGTTAAATGCTGATGTGAATCAAGGGATATTGAAGCCCATTGAGAAAATGTAAAAATTGACAAGGTTTGGGCAGATATATGATGTAAGCTGGATGGCTATTCCATAACTTGGGACCGATGACAGCAAAAGCGCGATCACCCCTGTTTTTATGTCTTGTTCTAAGAACATCTAGTAGATCAGAATCTCCAGATCTGAGTGATCTTGACTGTGAGGGCGGAATATATCACATAATAGGTAACATATATGGCAATATCACAATCATGGGGCAATATATGTCATGTTTATTACATTTCCATATGGGGAGAACTGACTTACATCCACTAAACATCAAAACAACAGATATTAAACATAAAGGAGAAAAGTGAAGTTGGTGAAAAGAAGACACACTTGATCTAATGAAAGATATTTATACATTTGTTTAAACTGCTGTTACACAAGACAAATTAGACTAAGAGCTTAAAACAGGTTCATTTCATGTGGTTTTTCTGTTGTATAGGAACAGGCGTTATGTAAACTTCATTTCATGTTTAACACACAGGAATGTGCATTAAAGCTCTTAATCTCCCTCATTTGAATAAAATGTCTGGAACGTTTTCAGTCCATCAGAACAGAGCAACACCCCGCTGGAGTTTAATGAGGGTCCCGTGAGGAATGCAGGAGGAATCTGGCCTGCGGTGCTGGTTGAATGGTGTATACCTGTGTTTACTCCAGGAGTTTAATTAACCAGTGTCTGCTCTCGTTCCCATGCAGCACCCAGAGAGAGACCTGTGTTAAAGCACTGGAATCGCTTATTATAATAAAGAGGTAGTTCACACACACAAAAAAAGAACATTGTCATCGTTTACTCACCCTCAAGCTGAATGAATTTCTTCTTCGGTGACTAAGACAATCAAAGTGAGGGAGAGAGTGACAGATACAGACAGAGAGGAGGATGAAGATTTGACCGCCAACAGGCGAGGGTTTGATAGGAGCAGGATAAAGGATTGCCGTGTTTTCCCTCATACCGCAGAGAGTAAGTCAGCAGCAGCGGACTGACTGAAGTTGACTCGCGCCGGATGAGAGCGCATGATGCGGGGAGAGTTCAGCGCGGAGCCGCGGGTTTAGAGGCTGGAAGTCAATCATCTCTTCAGGACATGGAGCTTGGACGGATCTGTTTACGATATAAAAGAGCAGTCCTGCTGTCATTGATGTTCAAACTGGGTGAGACACAACTTTATGATATATTCATATTTGATGTTTTTTAAAAATATTTCTTTCTATTTCATTTTGCGGTGTTTAGAAAATGGTGTGAAGTGTTCAGTGACAATTTTATATATACTACCCTTCAAATGTTTGGTGTCAGTAAGTTGTTTTTAAAGAAATGAATACTTTCAGCAAGGATGCATTCAATTGATCAAAAGTGACAGTAAAGATTAATAATGTTTCAAAAGTTTTCTATTTCAAATAAATGCTATTCTTTTGAACTTTCTGTTCATCAAAGAACACTGAAAAATAAAATATATCAGAGTTTCCACAAAAATATGATGCAGCACAACTGTTTTCAACATTGATAATAATCAGAAATGTTTCTCAAATCAGCATATTAGAATGATTTCTGAAGATCATGTGACACTGAAGACTGGAGTAATGATGCTGAAAATACAGCTCTGCATCACAGGAATAAATCACATTTTAACATAGACTATATTCACATAGAAACAACTATTTTAAATTGTAAAAAAATAGTAACTGTTTTAAATACATTTTTGATCAAATAAATGCAGCCTTGGTAGAAGAGACCTCTTTCTAAAACATTAAAACAGACCCTAAACTTTTGAACAGTAGTGTTATAATAGAAAACAAGAAGTTAATGCATAACATGTCCATCAACTTTTTCCAACATCAATGCTTTGTTAAAGTGTATATGAATGAATAAGAGAGTGAATAAACATTTCTGTAACGGTTTGTTTTTCACCATTTATCATCACATTTGAGTTTTTTTGCAGTTCACTTCAGTGGTTCTGTGGCGTGACAAGTTAATAATTGAAAGTACAAATATTCCATGTAATTTAGTACAGGTTAATAAAAAGTGCATATATAAATAATTATAAAAAAATAGACAAAGCATTGTTTTAACATATAATATGTCAACTACCAAAATGTACAGCATTAGACTATTATATATGTAGTCGTAATCTGAAGTCTCTTCAGCAGCGCTCTCATTATAGTGTGTAATTAAAGGATTCAAAGCAACAAGTGGCTCTTTGATGAGTTCTGCATTATGAAGTTGAGCATCTGCAGTTGGCAGGGTGTTTTGTCCTGTAGGCAGATGCGTTTTGTGGGAGAGAGAGAGAGAGTTTTTGGTCTCTGTGGATTTGTGTGGTGGGGGAGCTGTAAGAGAAGAGCTGCAGTAATTGGGCATTAGCGCATATAGAGGACAAGTGCAGCCAGCTGGCTGTCAGATTGTTTAGAATGAGCAATAATCAGAAAAGCCCCTCGCAGAGACACACACGGCGATCACCATTCAGCACAAACACTCAGTCACTGTCCGTTCAGACGCTGCTGTGCTCCTCAGCGTGTTCCTGTCACTCGTTCTGAGGGTAAACGTAGCACAGCATGGTATTGGATGTAAACTGTAGTGATGCATCATTTAATTGGTGTCTTATTGTCTGAATTTCAAAGAAAACTTTCTATACATCACCACCAAAATGCTCACATATTGTGGGGGGTTTCCTTGTGAAAAAGAAGTGCACTTTAGCACGTTTAAAAAGAGCACTTATTATGGAAATAATATACTTTAAAACAAAAAACTGAAGAGTGAACTGAATGTAATGTTTTTGGACACTTAATTGCATGTTATGCGCAGTTAAGCTTTGTGGTAGGGCATTGTTGGGTGGTTGGTTAGGTGCTCTGAGTGGATTCCAGGGCACTGTTGGTGGTGTCTAGTGTGTTGTGGGTTGTTGCTAGGGCGTTGCTAGGCTGTTTCTAAGGTGTAGTGTGTAGTTTATTAGGGGTTGCTAGACTTTCTAAGGTGTAGTGTGTAGTTTATGGGGATGCTAGACTTTCTAAGATGTTGTGGGTGGTTGCTAGGGCGTTGCTAGGCTGTTTCTAAGGTGTAGTGTGTAGTTTATTGGGGGTTGCTAGACTTTCTAAGGTGTTGTGGGTGGTTGCTAGGGTGTTGCTAGGCTGTTTCTAAGGTGTAGTGTGTAGTTTATGGGGTTGCTAGACTTTCTAAGATGTTGTGGGTGGTTGCTAGGGCGTTGCTAGGCTGTTTCTAAGGTGTAGTGTGTAGTTTAT
>NW_015506385.1:29801-30407 GCF_001515645.1 Sinocyclocheilus grahami
GGGGTTGCTAGACTTTCAAAGTGGTTGGGGGTTGTTGCTAGGTGTTGCTAGGCTGTTTCTAAGGTGTAGTGTGTAGTTTATGGGGTTGCTAGACTTTATCAGATGTTGTGGGTGGTTGCTAGGCGTTGCTAGGCTGTTTCTAAGCTGTAGTGTGTAGTTTATTGGGGGTTGCTAGACTTTCTAAGGTGTTGTGGGTGGTTGCTAGGGTGTTGCTAGGCTGTTTCTAAGGTGTAGTGTGTAGTTTATGGGGTTGCTAGACTTTCTCAGATGTTGTGGGTGGTTGCTAGGCGTTGCTAGGCTGTTTCTAAGGTGTAGTGTGTAGTTTATTGGGGGTTGCTAGACTTTCTAAGGTGTTGTGGATGGTTGCCAGGGCGTTGCTAGATTGTTTCTAAGGGGTAGTGTGTAGTTTATAGGGGGTTGCTAGACTTTCTAAAGTGTTATGGGTGGTTGCTAGGGCGTTTCTAGGTTGTAGTGTATAGTTGAGGAGGGTTGCTAGACTCTACAGTGTTGTGGGTGGTTGCTAGTGCGTTGCTAAGCTGTTTCTAAGGTGTAGTGTGTAGTTTATAGGGGGTTGCTAGACTTTATAAGGGGTTTTGGATGGGTGCT
>NW_015506385.1:30606-52309 GCF_001515645.1 Sinocyclocheilus grahami
GGCGTTGCTAGGCTGTTTCTAAGGTGTAGTGTGTAGTTTATGGGGTTGCTAGACTTTATCAGATGTTGTGGGTGGTTGCTAGGCGTTGCTAGGCTGTTTCTAAGCTGTAGTGTGTAGTTTATTGGGGGTTGCTAGACTTTCTAAGGTGTTGTGGATGGTTGCCAGGGCGTTGCTAGATTGTTTCTAAGGGGTAGTGTGTAGTTTATAGGGGGTTGCTAGACTTTCTAAAGTGTTATGGGTGGTTGCTAGGGCGTTTCTAGATTGTAGTGTGTAGTTGAGGAGGGTTGCTAGACTCTACAGTGTTGTGGGTGGTTGCTAGTGCGTTGCTAAGCTGTTTCTAAGGTGTAGTGTGTAGTTTATAGGGGGTTGCTAGACTTTCTAAGGTGTTATGGATGGTTGCTAGGGCGTTTCTAGGGTGTAGTGTGTAGTTGAGGAGGGTTGCTAGACTCTACAGTGTTGTGGGTGGTTGCTAGTGCGTTACTAGGGTGTTGTGTGTAGTTGATGAGGGTTGCTAGACTTTCTACAGTGTTGTGGGTGGTCGCTAGGGTGTTGCTAGGCTTTTCATAGGATGTAGTGTGTAGTTGGAGGTTGCTAAACGTTCTAGAGAGTTGTGGGTGGTTGCTAGGGTGTTGCTAGGCTGTTTCTAGAGTGTTGTGGGTGGATATGGCTCGCGTTCCTCCTTTATTTGTGTGACTAGGATATTTTCTTTGTTTTTATCTGTTTACTGGTCCAGGTGTAAACGGCACGTCTGATCACTTAATTAAGCAGCAGCGCGCGCACACACACACACTCACCGTTAGTTTAAGCAGTCGTAAACGTGATGCTCTCCACTAATGAGCTCTAATGTTTCTCTTAAGCTTATGAATGAAAGAGTCATCTGATGAGTGTGTGTATCGTTGTTGTGGTGGGAGTTTCAGTGTAAGTGATTATGTTTGTGCTTCACCCGAATGAAGCTATGACCTATTTCTGCAGTTGCGAGAAGCCTGAATCCTGGGTACTTTTGGGCAGATTGAAAGCGCAGGGCAAGACGTGCGGCATAGTTGCCCATCGCCATGGAAACTCTGCTGGAGAGCGCGGCCACTTCACTCTTTGTGCTTAAGTGGAATAGCAGCTCGCATGTTTTTGACTGAATGTGCTGCATTGTGTCTTTAAGCTGTGATGAAGCCGTGAGCGTGAGGGGATAGGCTTAGCTTCTGTTTGAAAAACAACATGTACAATTCTTTCTCTGGGGAGTTACTGTTGTTTTCCAAACATTTAGTTACATTAAACCCATCTCCAGAAACACTGTAAAGGAAAATAGGTTTTTTTTCAGGATAGGAGGATGTTTTCAGGAATTGCATCAGGATGGTACAGAGATCTTCACATACATCAGACAGATGAAGTGTGAGACTCAGATATGAGTTGAGTTGAATGTCCAGGGCTCTGGCCCCAGTGAAGCCCTTATTAAAACACATCCATAAGACCCCAACTAGAGGAGTTTATATGGTGATAGAACATTTACATGCATTTATGTTTGTGGTTAAAGTAATACATATAGTATTATATTTTTATATTGAGTTTCTTCACTTGAGCATCACATCTTTTTGGTTTAATTTATTGAATGAAAAAAATAAAAAAAGTTTTACTTTATTTTGTTTTGGTTTATCAAATTGTCCTAAACTAAATTTAATTCATCCTTGAAAAAAATTAATTCCTTTCAATAATAAAGACAAGTCTTAACAACCCCTTTTAAATAATATGCATGTACTGTATGTATATATTCAGTTCATATTTAGCATATCATATTTTTGATTTATTGAAAAAATTGAAATTAAAAAAATTTAAGGTTTTACCGAAAAAGTGTGCAAAATTGTGATCACTTTAATGCATCCTTGAATAAAAAGATTAATTTAATTCAACAAAAAATCCTAACAAATCTTAACAACCCCTTTTGAATGGTAGTATATATGTATAAATGTAGTTTGTTTTCTCTTGAACAGTAGCATATATATGGTATACGTCCATTATATTACAAATCAGGCAGTTGATTCATAACATGTATACAAAATGTTTTGTTTTCAACATCAAAAGTTTAGGTTAGAATGTATATAAATGTAGAGAGAGTTTATACATTTACATTTTAACATTTATAAAAAAATAAAAATAAAATAAAAAGTAAAGTGTGCAAACTCAAGTCTGGATCTATGGATCTGGAATGACCTTTATATAACCAATCCAGTACCCCTTCCTCCAGTTTTCCCCAGCACGTGTGTGTTTTCTCCCTGTTCTCTCCTGTGCGTGAGAGTCTGTACCAGCAGCTATACCTCAAGCCATCCTAGGTATATATGACATTCTTCTTTCAGACGAATACAATCAGAGTGATATTAAATAATGTCCAGGCTAATCCATGCTTTATAATGGGAGTGGATGGTAGCCCAAAATTTGAAGTCGAAAAAATTGCACCCATCCATTATAAAAGAAGTCTACACGGCTCCGGGAGGTTAGTAAAGGCCTTCTGAAGTGACACGATGCGTTTGTGTAAGAAAATATCCACATTTACAACTTCATAAACCTTAATCTCTAGCTTCCGCAAACTGTCGTACGCTCGTTCACGAGAGAGTGGCGTCCAGCGGATGACGTAGCACGTAAGCGTAGCATAAGCTCCAGTGAGAATATGCTAGTCTCGCGAGAAACAAGTTTTGTTTACAGCAAAGGAAAAGCAGTCTCCTCTTGGCTTATATCGAAATCCTCCGACATTTTTCTTTACAAATCCTCGTTTTGTACTACTAATTCGTGACCGGTGCTTTGTTTTGCTCTCTCCTCTGCGCTTCCACGTTCATCACTTCCGCATTCGTCACCGCGTTTGCTTACGTGCTACGTCATCCGCTGGACTCCACTCTCTCGTGAATGAGCGTACGACAGTTAGCGGAAGCTAGAGATCAAGATTTATAAAGTTGTAAATATGGATATTTTTCTTACACAAAAGCAAGGCCTTTATTAACCCCCCGGAGCCGTGTAGACTTCTTTTATAATGGATGGGTGCAATTTTTTCGACTTCAAATTTTGGGCTACCATCCACTCTCATTATAAAGCATGGATTAGCCTGGACATTATTTAATATCACTCAGATTGTATTCGTCTGAAAGAAGAATGTCATATACACCTAGGATGGCTTGAGGGTGAGTAAATCATGGGGTAATTTTCATTTTTGGGTGAACTAACCCTTTAAGTTTTAATGATCCCTCTTGAACAGTAGCATATATATGGTATACGTCCATTATATTACAAATCAGGCAGTTGATTCATAACATGTATACAAAACGTTTTGTTTTCAACATCAAAAGTTTAGGTTAAAATGTATATAAATGTAGAGAGAGTTTATACATTTACATTTTAAAATTTATAAAAAACTAAAACTAAAACTAAAACTAAAAGTCAAGTGTGCAAATTCAAGTCTGGATCTATGGATCTGGAATGACCTTTATATAACCAATCCAGTACCCCTTCCTCCAGTTTTCCCCAGCACGTGTGTGTTTTCTCCCTGTTCTCTCCTGTGCGTGAGAGTCTGTACCAGCAGCTGGATTCATCCGTCTCTCAGAGGAGGCTCATATCTCTGAGAGCTGTCGGACACAGAGAGGTCAGAGGGCATCAGGGCTGTAGATAACAGAAGAGCAAAATCCTGAATCACACCAGCAAAAGCATTTCAGAGCATGACAGACACTAATGCTGCTGTGCTGTGCTTCACAAGCCAAAATGAGTTTTTGATGAAGTCCAGCTGCAGCTCTTCCTTTTAACACAATCTCTTTATGTTTACAAATTGAGATATGACAAAAAGACATCTGAAATGATCACCCAGGGATATATTAAAAGTTGGACATATGTATATAGTACATGCCTTTTTACATTGTACATTTACATATATACTATATAGCAAATGATTGCCATTGAAAAAAAACAACTATTATCAAACAGCTGTTTGTAAGTTGGATATACAGTATATCATACATGCACTCATGTAAATCAATACTATAGCAACTGCCTGTATTTTATTCATTTATTTAGCAAAAAATAGCTATATTATCACCAGTGTTGGGGGTAGTAACACATTACAAGTTATGTAATCAGATGACTCTTGTGACTCTCCAGACGACTAAGTAACCCAATTAGTTACTTTTTTAGAAAGTAACAGTATTGTAATGCACTACTTTTAAAAGTAACTTTCCCCAACACTGATTATCGCCCAGCTCTTTGTATAAAATAGGATATATAAGTATGTCCAGTTTATTTGCATATATACAGTACACTTGTGTAAAGTGATATAGCAAATCTCAACTGCTTGTATTGTCGCAAAATGTAACTATATTATCATCTAATCTGCTAAATGCAGCGATAAGGCATGAAGAAATTAAGATATTATAAACATGAACATCATGATTTTCTGTAAAGCTGCTTTGAAACTGTGTATTGTGAAAAGAACTATACAAATACATTTGAGTTGACTTTTGAGTTCAAATAAGAGGTACAGTATTAGAAAAGAGTATTAATAAAATAAAGTTTAAATTTGGCATTCATTCAGAAAGAGTGAAAGAAAATGCTAATATTTACATTTTACAGCGTATCTGAACTGTTAGGACTCAAAAGAGCAAAAGATGATATTATATCCATACCTGAATGTTCAGTGAAGATTTAAGATTCTTGAACTTGGAGCCACAATTTTTGACTCTCATTTCTTCTCAAGCAGTTGTTTGAAATAGGCAATATATTTCTGACTGGATATGACAAAGAAAACAATAACAAAACAGAAAGAGCCTGCATTTGAAATGCCTTTAAGCAAGATACTCGCTGTACCTGTGTGTTCAGTACGGACAGCTTTAGTGTTTCAATCAAAACAGGATTTGGGGAAACTTTGTTGTGATTGTTTTTAATGTATGTTTGTATGCTGTTGTCTGATTTAGGGTCACTTATGCTTTTCTAATGGCTGTTTATTGGTCTGCTGTCGATGATTTAATGCTGGAATCGTGTGGAAAACATGTAGGTGTTCGCAGACTTTGATGAAGCCCAAATGACTGTAACCATTATTTAATGAGATTTCATCCGTAGTAAAAGCATGTGTTTGCTGATAAGACCCCAAAATAGCAAGTAATACCGAATGGCATGTGTTTATTAAAGGATGATCTATAGTGGCCCCTGTCTGGTTTTCTCGGGCCCGGGGTCTGATACAGTCTTCTGTCCTGAGGGTTCATACCACACGTCTCTCTTCTGCTAGTCTGAGATGTTGTTTACCAGAGTTTTTCAATAGACTTGATTCGAAAGGGAAGCTTCTGAAGCGCATCCGCGAGCTCTGTCTAGACTTCAGATCTTCTCGTTTATTCAAACAACAGCAACATGTGTTTGTTTTATTGAGAGCTGTGGCTGACAAAGTGTCAGAGAATTGTGTTGGTTTCGATCAGTGTTCAAGTCTGTCTCTCTCTCTTTCTTCTCAGACCAGATGATCCTGGATTAGAGACTGTAGGTCATTCACAGTCACTCCTAGACCTCCTGACACTCTCTCTCTGTGTTCTTGGCTACTAAAAGTGTGAATGCCAGTGACTCATATTTAAATGTGTCCTTCATTTTTTGCAAAAAAATATTTTCTTAATCAGTAATTTTCCTGTAGAAATGACTAAATATTCCTCACCCTGAAAATCCTGACATATGAAATAATAAAAAAATCTAAATGGAAGAGTTTATTGAACACTCTCAGAAAAAAAGGTACAAAAAGCTGTCACTGGGGTGCTATGTTTGAAACACGTACACCTTTGTACTTTATTTACCACTAAAGGTGCATACACTCGTAAAAATAAAGGTGCTTCACGATGCCATAGAAGAACATTTTTGTCTAAATGGTTCAATAAAGAACCTTTAACACCTGAAGAACCTTTCTGTTTCACAAAAAGTTCTTTGTGGCGATTTTAAAAAGGCAAGAAAGATGGTTCTTCTATGGCATCGCTGTGAAGAACCTTTTAAGCACCTTTATTTTTAAGTGTATAAGTACCTTAAAACGTACATATCAGTACCATAATTATACATTTTAGAGCCTTTTTAAAATGTACCGCCACCAGTGACAACTTTTGTACCTTTTTTTTGAGTGAACTAGAGAAACATTAAAAAGTTTGCATATGTGCTTTTTGTTGAGTATCATATTTGATCCATCAGACCTTTGTCTCATATAGTATAATAAAGTGAGAATATGGATGAAAAAACAGCTACATTTTATTCAGTCCCAAACTGGGCAAAAATATGCCCAGTGCAGATGCTGATATTTATATGGACAAAAATTAAGATAAAATTCTGATAGCTTGCAATGTAAGTCAATGGATCTTTATAACAATAAAATGCATATAAATATTAGTCTTCACTCTATATTTCCAAAAAATGTCTTAAGATGATATTTAAATGCTTGGTCTGACAATCAAAGATTTGCAGTTTTAAAACATATAATGCAATACAATGATGATTGAAAGATTAACAAATAAATGTTCCTCAAAAGCCTGATGATCATAACTGACACTCAGGATTAAAAAAATATATATATATGTATGGGAGTTGTTTCAGTCCAGTAGTGTTCATCTTGAAATATTACTAACAACATAAAAGTTACTCTTACATGAAGATTTAAAATATTAAGTCTTGTTCTCAGAGTTAAGTCCATTTTTTCCACGTTTTTTGTCTTGTTTTAACCATAAATGGACTAGTTTTTGGTGAAACCGGTTGCTGGTTAATCTAAGTAGCTTGTCTGTATTAGCAGGGCTGATTTAATATATCTCAATAATGATGACAGATCTATATGGACAGGTATATTTATGCATCACGTGCATGAGGATGGATTAGTTTCAGTGAGTGGTGGTCGGTTAAGCTGAAAACCCATTGACGGAGCATCTGGTGGAGGTTTAGTCAGAGTTGGTAAGACGCTCCCCATCTGCGCTGATATGGTGGGATATCGTTAGGAGGTACTAGTGAAGACCAAAGCCCCTTTATCCTGCAGGAGTCCCAGTGTAAATCTGCAGTCAGCAGCACCATGTGTGTGTTAGTAGTGCTGTCACATACTGGGCCTGTCCTGAATGTCACTGAAGGCCCTTGAGTCTCACATCTGAGGTTCTGGTGACATAAAGACGCATAGACTGTCAGGCAGGGGCGAATCTAGGATTTTCATTTTAGGGGGGCTCAGCCCCCAATGAGGGTATAATATATATATAATGTTTAATAAATGTAAATGTTAAAAAATGACTAATAGGGGTGGTATGCTAAATTTATATACCAAAAAGTGCAGTATTCCACTGTATTGCATAGATAGGTATAACATATAACTGAATAAGCCAAATACAAGTCTTCATGATCGAACACACACACACACACACCTGTTTACTGTACACACACACAAAATTGTACTGTTTGCATTTCTAGTACAACCCTCTTTCCTTAGCTCAAGTATGCAAACCTCTTTGCCACATGCACTGGAAAATCTATTACATTGAAAGTTAGATTTTCAAATGAAAATGGCAACGTGATCGTTTTATAAAGTATGCCTTCATATGTGCTTCATTTTCACTGGAGGAAACAGCTGTGGTGTGATGAGTCTCACTCATGGGAAGTTTCTTTAAGAGCGTGCTGAAGATCTGTTAGATTGGGCTGAATCTTTCATACTGTCCTCACTTACTCTCACTTTGTGATTTACTTTGAGTAGACGGTGTGGTGCAGAGGTTAAATATCCAGCCGGTGAGCAGAGAGTTGTAGGTTTGATCCGACAAACGGTTATTCATACGCTGGAGTCACACAGTGTTTTAGAAGTGCCTCTCTTTAATTTCACGAGTGTGAATTTGAACTGAATTGGCCACAACACACAAGAAGTTGCACTGGGATTTGAATTAGAATGACAGGAAGAGGATTTTACTGAATCTATCTATCTATCTATCTATCTATCTATCTATCTATCTATCTATCTATCTATCTATCTATCTATCTATCTATCTATCTATCTATCTATCTATCTATCTATCTATCTATCTATCTATCTATCGCTAGTCTGAGATGTTGTTTACCAGAGTTTTTCAATAGACTTGATTCGAAAGGGAAGCTTCTGAAGCGCATCCGCGAGCTCTGTCTAGACTTCAGATCTTCTCGTTTATTCAAACAACAGCAACATGTGTTTGTTTTATTGAGAGCTGTGGCTGACAAAGTGTCAGAGAATTGTGTTGGTTTCGATCAGTGTTCAAGTCTGTCTCTCTCTCTTTCTTCTCAGACCAGATGATCCTGGATTAGAGACTGTAGGTCATTCACAGTCACTCCTAGACCTCCTGACACTCTCTCTCTGTGTTCTTGGCTACTAAAAGTGTGAATGCCAGTGACTCATATTTAAATGTGTCCTTCATTTTTTGCAAAAAAATATTTTCTTAATCAGTAATTTTCCTGTAGAAATGACTAAATATTCCTCACCCTGAAAATCCTGACATATGAAATAATAAAAAAATCTAAATGGAAGAGTTTATTGAACACTCTCAGAAAAAAAGGTACAAAAAGCTGTCACTGGGGTGCTATGTTTGAAACACGTACACCTTTGTACTTTATTTACCACTAAAGGTGCATACACTCGTAAAAATAAAGGTGCTTCACGATGCCATAGAAGAACATTTTTGTCTAAATGGTTCAATAAAGAACCTTTAACACCTGAAGAACCTTTCTGTTTCACAAAAAGTTCTTTGTGGCGATTTTAAAAAGGCAAGAAAGATGGTTCTTCTATGGCATCGCTGTGAAGAACCTTTTAAGCACCTTTATTTTTAAGTGTATAAGTACCTTAAAACGTACATATCAGTACCATAATTATACATTTTAGAGCCTTTTTAAAATGTACCGCCACCAGTGACAACTTTTGTACCTTTTTTTTGAGTGAACTAGAGAAACATTAAAAAGTTTGCATATGTGCTTTTTGTTGAGTATCATATTTGATCCATCAGACCTTTGTCTCATATAGTATAATAAAGTGAGAATATGGATGAAAAAACAGCTACATTTTATTCAGTCCCAAACTGGGCAAAAATATGCCCAGTGCAGATGCTGATATTTATATGGACAAAAATTAAGATAAAATTCTGATAGCTTGCAATGTAAGTCAATGGATCTTTATAACAATAAAATGCATATAAATATTAGTCTTCACTCTATATTTCCAAAAAATGTCTTAAGATGATATTTAAATGCTTGGTCTGACAATCAAAGATTTGCAGTTTTAAAACATATAATGCAATACAATGATGATTGAAAGATTAACAAATAAATGTTCCTCAAAAGCCTGATGATCATAACTGACACTCAGGATTAAAAAAATATATATATATGTATGGGAGTTGTTTCAGTCCAGTAGTGTTCATCTTGAAATATTACTAACAACATAAAAGTTACTCTTACATGAAGATTTAAAATATTAAGTCTTGTTCTCAGAGTTAAGTCCATTTTTTCCACGTTTTTTGTCTTGTTTTAACCATAAATGGACTAGTTTTTGGTGAAACCGGTTGCTGGTTAATCTAAGTAGCTTGTCTGTATTAGCAGGGCTGATTTAATATATCTCAATAATGATGACAGATCTATATGGACAGGTATATTTATGCATCACGTGCATGAGGATGGATTAGTTTCAGTGAGTGGTGGTCGGTTAAGCTGAAAACCCATTGACGGAGCATCTGGTGGAGGTTTAGTCAGAGTTGGTAAGACGCTCCCCATCTGCGCTGATATGGTGGGATATCGTTAGGAGGTACTAGTGAAGACCAAAGCCCCTTTATCCTGCAGGAGTCCCAGTGTAAATCTGCAGTCAGCAGCACCATGTGTGTGTTAGTAGTGCTGTCACATACTGGGCCTGTCCTGAATGTCACTGAAGGCCCTTGAGTCTCACATCTGAGGTTCTGGTGACATAAAGACGCATAGACTGTCAGGCAGGGGCGAATCTAGGATTTTCATTTTAGGGGGGCTCAGCCCCCAATGAGGGTATAATATATATATAATGTTTAATAAATGTAAATGTTAAAAAATGACTAATAGGGGTGGTATGCTAAATTTATATACCAAAAAGTGCAGTATTCCACTGTATTGCATAGATAGGTATAACATATAACTGAATAAGCCAAATACAAGTCTTCATGATCGAACACACACACACACACACCTGTTTACTGTACACACACACAAAATTGTACTGTTTGCATTTCTAGTACAACCCTCTTTCCTTAGCTCAAGTATGCAAACCTCTTTGCCACATGCACTGGAAAATCTATTACATTGAAAGTTAGATTTTCAAATGAAAATGGCAACGTGATCGTTTTATAAAGTATGCCTTCATATGTGCTTCATTTTCACTGGAGGAAACAGCTGTGGTGTGATGAGTCTCACTCATGGGAAGTTTCTTTAAGAGCGTGCTGAAGATCTGTTAGATTGGGCTGAATCTTTCATACTGTCCTCACTTACTCTCACTTTGTGATTTACTTTGAGTAGACGGTGTGGTGCAGAGGTTAAATATCCAGCCGGTGAGCAGAGAGTTGTAGGTTTGATCCGACAAACGGTTATTCATACGCTGGAGTCACACAGTGTTTTAGAAGTGCCTCTCTTTAATTTCACGAGTGTGAATTTGAACTGAATTGGCCACAACACACAAGAAGTTGCACTGGGATTTGAATTAGAATGACAGGAAGAGGATTTTACTGAATCTATCTATCTATCTATCTATCTATCTATCTATCTATCTATCTATCTATCTATCTATCTATCTATCTATCTATCTATCTATCTATCTATCTATCTATCTATCTATCTATCTATCTATCATTCACAACATTCACAGTTTATCTAAAAAACGTTGAATTTTCAATTCATTTCATCCCACACACACACTTGACCTTTAGCCTCATAGAAACATCAAATGACTCCTTTTTTGTTTTTAGTTGAATCATCTTTGTTAAAATGCTCTTGTAGTGTGTAACACTAATCAATTTGCATCCGCAGGTCTGTTCTGCACAGTCACGTCTGACGTGTGTCTGTCCTCTCCCTGCCATAACAACAGCACCTGCATCCCGACTCTGAACAGCTACCTGTGCATCTGCTCTGTTACCCCACCTTTATACACAGGTGAGCACTGTGAGCGTTTATTCGACCCGTGTGAAAACGCAGGCTGTCCGTCCAGCTGCTTCAGCACCACAGGAACTGAGAACTACACCTGTCTGTGTCCTGACGGCTTTGACGGCCCCAACTGCACCCGAAACATCAACGAATGTGAGCGCAACCCCTGTACAGGCCTCAAGAGCTACTGCGTGGATGGAGTCAATGGATATTCGTGCCACTGTCCCAGCGGATACGGTGGGGACGACTGCGGGACGAGGGTGCGAGACTGCGCCGATGAGCCGTGCTTTAATAACGCCACCTGCATTTGGGCGGCGAGCGGCTACGAGTGCCGGTGCGCCGCGGGTTTCCGGGGTCAACACTGTGAAGAAGACATTCCACAACACATACACTGTGATTTGAATTAGAATGACAGGAAGAGGATTTTACTGAATCTATCTATCTATCTATCTATCTATCTATCTATCATTCACAACATTCACAGTTTATCTAAAAAACGTTGAATTTTCAATTCATTTCATCCCACACACACACTTGACCTTTAGCCTCATAGAAACATCAAATGACTCCTTTTTTGTTTTTAGTTGAATCATCTTTGTTAAAATGCTCTTGTAGTGTGTAACACTAATCAATTTGCATCCGCAGGTCTGTTCTGCACAGTCACGTCTGACGTGTGTCTGTCCTCTCCCTGCCATAACAACAGCACCTGCATCCCGACTCTGAACAGCTACCTGTGCATCTGCTCTGTTACCCCACCTTTATACACAGGTGAGCACTGTGAGCGTTTATTCGACCCGTGTGAAAACGCAGGCTGTCCGTCCAGCTGCTTCAGCACCACAGGAACTGAGAACTACACCTGTCTGTGTCCTGACGGCTTTGACGGCCCCAACTGCACCCGAAACATCAACGAATGTGAGCGCAACCCCTGTACAGGCCTCAAGAGCTACTGCGTGGATGGAGTCAATGGATATTCGTGCCACTGTCCCAGCGGATACGGTGGGGACGACTGCGGGACGAGGGTGCGAGACTGCGCCGATGAGCCGTGCTTTAATAACGCCACCTGCATTTGGGCGGCGAGCGGCTACGAGTGCCGGTGCGCCGCGGGTTTCCGGGGTCAACACTGTGAAGAAGACATTGATGAGTGTCTGTCGCAGCCCTGCAGGAACGGTGCCATCTGTCAGGATGGGACTGACCTGTATCAATGCTACTGCGTACCTGGTTTCCAAGGTTACCACTGTGATATTGACATCAACGAGTGTGCATCCCAACCCTGCGAGAACAACGGAACGTGCATCAACGGGAAGGACCACTATATCTGCGAATGCCTCATTGGGTTTACAGGTAAGGACTGTCAAAAACTTACTGTGGCTGTACCGTGGTATTCATGGAACTTTAAAATACTAATATACACTACCAGCTTACCATCAAGTATTTATTTATCTAGCAACCAAAAAACTTGTAACTTGCAAGCATGAAGACAATAAACAAGAGATTCTAAAATTGTTACAATACATGAGATTCTGAAATGAACTAAAGCATATCATAATATCTTCGAAGTATTACATCATAGAAGAGTCTGCTCATTCTTTGGTCACTATATAATTCAGAGAATTTTAAACAGTTGTGATCAAATAATTAAAATAAAAACATTTTCTTAGCCAACTTTACTGCATCTTTTTTTCTTTCTTTCTTAAAATAATACATTAATAAAAATATTTGATAAAAATGTATAAAAATAAAAAAGAATATAAAAAAAATATTCTTATATTTAAGTTTCCTTCGACTTTCTGTCAGCCAGCTTCACTGCAAATAAATGTTTATTTAAAATGTATTAATTAAATTCTGATTTATATAATTTTGAACCATGTTTATTACAATTATTTTATTTAAATAATGTATAACTATAAAACTATTAATGTTTTATAAACAAATATATTCTTAGACAATTTATATTTGTCTACAAAAATAATTTCAGACATTTAAGCAGAAAAAGGTTTCAAAGGAGGGCTTTAACTTTTGCCATCAAAAAGGTGTAAAGAAAAAACTTAATTTTTTTTTTTTTTAAACTTTTAAAAATTTTTTTATTTTAGTTTGTGTATTTTATGTTAATTATTTATTTGCTAAATATTTATGATTATTTAAGACGCTTATTAAAACACTTATGACACTTATTTTATTATAATTTCATTTTTATAGAAATGTATTCATATATGCAACTTTTATTTGTCTACAGAAATAATTTCAGGCATTTAGGTAGAAAAATGCCATGAATGCCACCCAGAAAGGTTTAAAAATCATAAATTTAGTCAAGCATGTGCAAACTCTGGAAACACTTTATTTTGATAGTCCACTTTAGACATTCTACGGTTACACTTTACTTGAAGGGGTGTGCATAAGACTGACATGACACCTTCATAATCATGACATGACACATGTCATGAATATGAAGGATTTTTATGCATGTTTATGACAACTGTCATTAAGTGTCATTCGCTCAGTTATGTCATTTTTAATGCAAAGATGACATTGTTTGAGATGTCTTTGTTATGGGCTATGGTTAGGGGTAAGGGTAGGGGTAGGGTTAGGTCAAATAATGTCATATTTGCATATAAACTGAGCGAATGACACTTAATGACAGTTGTCATAAACATGCATAAAACCTCCTTCATATTCATGACATGTGTCATGTCATGATTATGAAGGTGTCATGTCAGTCTTATGCACACCCCTTCAAGTAAAGTGTTACCCATTCTACTAACAGTAACTTTGCAACTAAATGTCAGCTAGCAGTCATTAGAGTATTAGTAGACTGTCTGCTTGATATATTCTAACACTTTATTTTGATGGATCCACAACATACAACATACTGACTATGAGAAACTTTGCAAGTCTATGTCAACTTATTCTACTAACCCTAAACCCAACCCCAGTCTATTCTGAGAGTTAGTAGACATGTAGTTGCAAAGTTACTTATAGTTAGTAGAAAGTCTTTAGATACTTTTTAACTTTTTTTTTGTAACTTTTGATTGATATCATATACCACGGTAATGTTACCATATTCATATACCTCTGTACTCCAAATATGGCAATGCCACATAATACAACAGTGTATTCAACACAGCCATCATGGATGCAGCAGGTGTTTTGAGAGGACTCCATTGACTAGTTTCTTCTGTGAGTGAGTCTGTGTGTTGATTTCTCCTGCAGGAGTGAACTGTGAAGTTGATGTTGATGAATGTGAGACGGATCCCTGTCAGAACGGCGCCACCTGCCACGATCACGTGGGTCTGTACACCTGTGAGTGTGTGCCGGGATACGAGGGCATTAACTGTGAGCTGGACATCAACGAGTGTGACGGTTCACCCTGCCAACACGGAGGAACATGTCTGGATATGGTGAACGGGTGAGTGAACTGATCCGGCTTCAGTCTGATCATGGAGGTTTCAGACCACTAATCATTAACCAGAGGACCACCAACTGGTACAGTTTAGTTCCAGCCCTCCTCCAACACACTTGCCTTTATAATTTACCATATATTTAATTAGAGTTAGAGCTAAATTCTGCAGGAAGGTGGCCTTAACTAATCACTCTGTACCTTAACTGATCAACCAGTGCTATAACTAAAAAAACAGTGTTTCAACTAATCAGTTTGTGGCTAATCAATTGGTGTCTTAACCAATCACGTAGTGCCTTAACTAATCAACCAGTGTTTTAACTATTCAGTCCGTGGCTGATCAATCAATAGCCCTCGTTTCCACCGCAGGAACTTTCCCCAAGAACTAGGGACTTTGGGCCAGTACTCGGTGTGTTTCCACCGCAAATTTCGTGCCCCGGGACGCCCCGTTGCTTAAAATAAAGCGATACAGTAAAATCTTTCCCCTGCACTGAGACGGCTCGAGAGGTTCAAACTCCGGTCCGAACGCCACTGGCCACGAGCTTTGAGCTCTGCTCCCACGGAGCATATTTATTTATAGCATATTTTATTTTAGAAACTCGAAACAATGTTTAATTTATAAAGTTTTATTTTGAAATGTAAGTCAATAACAATTGGCTGAAGCCAGAGCCAATGGTGAAAGTCTTTACGCCCCATTTTGGAGGTTCTGCCCACTTTTGGAGTTCACGCCCCATTTTGGAGATCTCCGGTCTACAGTTATACCTACTTGGCGAGCTCCGCAGCAGACTTCTACCCGACAGTCAAAGCGGCATTACGTCACGAAAGTGCGGACTCCGAGGAAGACCGCAAGGGTTTAGGGTGCCATTTGGGACAGGGCCAGAAAGTCCCTGCTCGCGAGGTAGCTTAGTACTTTTTCAAAGGTCCGGAACTTTTGGGGGCGGAACTTGGGCGCTGAACATGCTGATTGGTTGAGTTCACACAGCATTGTATTTCAACCACCATATATTCGCATCATTTAAAAAAAAAATATTACTGTTATGGTGTCATGAAATGTAGTTTTAAAAGTATTTCAGGCCAGAATGTAATTGTTTAAAACTCAAATCTGCGGTTTATTTATAAAGACAGCGCCTATTTGAAAATGTGCGTCGCTGATTTCGGAGACGTGAGCTCCAGGCGATCAGCGGGCACTCAGTGCTCATGTTTCCCGACGAGAGCAGCCTAACCTTGGCTAGTCCTTCTGACATTTGCCGCTGGCTCTGATGTCTCTGTAGTGGTTAAACATAAGATATAATTCGTTTTGGGTAAATCTTAACAGGTAATCTTTGGTCTTTATTCTATTAATATGTTAGAATGAAAATGAAAAGAGGCAATACTGTTTGATATAATATTTCGTTTCATTGTAATGCATGTACGTTCCCTGAACTACATTTCTGCGGCTATTAATATGTTTAAATGAAAACTAAAAGAGGCAGTGGTGTTTGATATCATATTTCGTCTTATTGTAAATACAGTGAGGAAAATTGCAGTAGCCAAGGTGAGCTGACTGATGCTATCAAGTACGCTGCTGTTTGCAGAATTACCGGACTTGCGTCGTCCCGTCTGCGGTCTCAAATTGGACTCCAATTTGCATATTGGTATTGAGAAACGCACGCAAACCTACGTCACACGACTATTTTGCCTAATCTTCACGGTACTTTAGACTGCGATGGAAACACCGACAGCAACAGGTCTGGGGGAAAAACGTTCCTGGGACAAATTGTTCCAAGTAATTTTGGTGGAGAAGCGGTTAATGAGTGTCTTAACTAATCAATCATTGTTTTAACCAATCAATCTCTGGCTAGTCAATCAGTGTCTTAACCATTCAACCAGTTAAATAATTAATCTGTGGCTAATTAATCAGTGCCTTTACTGATCAACCAGTGCCTTAACTAAACTAGTTTCTAAATTAATCAATCTGTGGCTAGTCAGTCAATAACCTAACTTAGCAACTAGTTCCTTAACTGATCAGTCAGTGCATTAACTAATAAAAAAGTTTCTTATCTAATCAATCTGTGGCTAGTCAGTCTGAGTCTTAACTAATCAACCAGTGCCTTAATTGTTTAGCTAGTGTCTAAACTAATCAGGCACTGCTGTGGCTAATCAATGAGTGTCTTAACTAATCAATCAGTTTCTTAACCAATCAACCAATGTCTAAATTAAGACAGCTCCTTAATCCAACCAACCAACCAGTGTCTTAACTAATCAATCAGTGCCACAACTAATGAAGATTTAGTGTATGTACTAATTAACTAGTGTTTTATCAAGTCAGTCAGTGTCTTAACTAATAAATTGTTCAAGTAATCAACAAGTACTTTATCAAATTATCCAGTATCTTAATTAATCTGTGTTTCAACCAGTGCATCAAGTCATGTTTCTCTTTCAAATGTGACTTCTCAGTTATTTTGAACTACAATCACCATATCAGTGTCAAAAATGATCCGGCATGAATCACATAAATCTCGGATCGCGACTTTCCCAAGGGGGACCAAGATTTCTGTGCCCTCATAATGCAATTTCTCCCCCTGCCCCTCCGGAGGTCTCCACTGGTCAAGCTTAGAATAAATGCACGTTAATTTACGTTAAGCAATACTGAATGAAAGTGTAGTGTGTTTGAGGAGATATTAGAAGTGGAAGTGTAATGGCATGGGAATGATTTGTCTGAGATGATTATATAACATCATATAAATACATTTTCTGTCTGTAATTGGCTCTCTGTCCTTTAAAACCACACAGCTAGTGTATAAAATAATGTGTTTTTCAGCCGGTGGTGTTTTGAATTACAGCTATGAGTGCGACTGCAGTGGCACTGGATTTGTGGGCTCTTTCTGTGAAGTCGACATACCCGAGTGTGAGTCTGACCCCTGTCAGCACGGCGCCACCTGCCAGGAAGGAGTTAACCAGTATACCTGCCTCTGCTGGCCTGGTAACTAGTCTTCAGTTGAACCTTTTCATTGTCTCTTTGTGTTTATTTTTGCATTCAAAGGCTCATTTAATGGCAAGTGAATTGCAGTGATGATGTCTTAGCATCACACCACATCTGTTACATCACACTGCCGCCTAGAGAAACATGTAGGACATTGCAAAGAGAATCGTAAACTCCAAATGAAATGCTATTTCAGACTAGCATGGAATGCATGTTTTTATTGGAGTAGATGTACCATATTTTCCATAAAATAACTGACTCCATATGTCTCCACGGGTTTAAAATTGCTTTGTTTGGATTAATACATTCAGAAATAATATATAAATATAAATGAAACAATAAATGTTTACAAACATTATAAACACTATAGACATGTATTTTAGTTGCCCTCACTAAACAACCAACCTTTTCAATTTAACTGTATGCACAACAGAACAGGTGTGAACAGTTTAATTATAAAACGAACATAAATTATAGTGCCATTTGTTATAAACCTCATTTATTATAAATGCTAAGCCTAAACTAATTTGTTGAAACTGAAATGTGTGGAAAATGCTCTATAGAAATAAACATGGGCTAAATATATTAAGGCATTTTGCTTCTGAAGTAAATGTATCTTGATTCAAGAATGTTTAGATATTTGTACTTGAAAATAAAATAAGAAATACTGAGGAAGAAAATTATTTTTTGCAGTGAAAACTAAAACTGAAAATCAAAAACGGTATAGACTTTTAAAAATTACAAAAACTAAACTTTTAACTTAAAATTAAAATCAAAACAGAATATATGAAAAATAAAACAATTATCCCAATTGTAATGAAAACTATAATAGTATCTCAGTGATACTAAAATAACACTGGATGTTACTTATATTCCAGAAAATATGGTAAAATTGGTCAAATATGGTCTTTCAGAATCAGAAGAGCTTTATTACCAAGTATGTTTACACACACAAGGAATTTGACTTGACGACAGGAGCTTCCAGTGCAGAAGAAAGTACAGACATTCTGTTGTGCAGACATACATGGGAATAACACAGAAATTAAATAATGTACTATATACAGAAATAGAAGTATAGGAAACATTCTTTAATTGTTTAAATAAATGTACAGATATGTTATAAGTGTGCAGATATGTTATTTACAAAGTGTGCAGTTTACAAGTGTACAAATTTTGGATTCTGTGTATATAAATGTCAGTTGTGATGAACGATGTATGAAGTTTTAATTGTTCAGACTGAATATAACCTGCGGGGAAAAACTGTTCTTGTGCCTGGCTGTTCTGGTGGTCAGTGCTCTGTAGTGCCGACCAGAAGGCAACAGTTCGAAGAGAGAGTGGGCTGGGTGTGAGGGGTCCAAAGTGATTTTCTTAGCCCTTTTTTTTCACTCTGGATCTTGGAGGCTGGGCAGAGGGGCACTGATAATCCTTTCAGCAGTCCTGACTGTCTGTTGTAGTCTCTTGATGTCTGATTTGGTAGCTGAACCAAACCAGACAGTTATGGATGAACACAGGACAGACTCAGTGACAGCAGAGTAGAACTGTTTCAGCAGCTCCTGTGGCAGGTTGAATTTCCTCAGCTGGCGACGAAGTACAACCTCTGCTGGGCGTTTTTAGCAATGAAGTCTATGTGAGTGTTCCACTTCAGGTTCTGAGAGATGGTGGTGCCCAGGAACCTGAATGACTCCACTGCAGCCACAGTGCTGTTCATGATGGTGGCCGGTGGTGTTTTGAATTACAGCTATGAGTGCGACTGCAGTGGCACTGGATTTGTGGGCTCTTTCTGTGAAGTCGACATACCCGAGTGTGAGTCTGACCCCTGTCAGCACGGCGCCACCTGCCAGGAAGGAGTTAACCAGTATACCTGCCTCTGCTGGCCTGGTAACTAGTCTTCAGTTGAACCTTTTCATTGTCTCTTTGTGTTTATTTTTGCATTCAAAGGCTCATTTAATGGCAAGTGAATTGCAGTGATGATGTCTTAGCATCACACCACATCTGTTACATCACACTGCCGCCTAGAGAAACATGTAGGACATTGCAAAGAGAATCGTAAACTCCAAATGAAATGCTATTTCAGACTAGCATGGAATGCATGTTTTTATTGGAGTAGATGTACCATATTTTCCATCAAATAACTGACTCCATATGTCTCCACGGGTTTAAAATTGCTTTGTTTGGATTAATACATTCAGAAATAATATATAAATATAAATGAAACAATAAATGTTTACAAACATTATAAACACTATAGACATGTATTTTAGTTGCCCTCACTAAACAACCAACCTTTTCAATTTAACTGTATGCACAACAGAACAGGTGTGAACAGTTTAATTATAAAACGAACATAAATTATAGTGCCATTTGTTATAAACCTCATTTATTATAAATGCTAAGCCTAAACTAATTTGTTGAAACTGAAATGTGTGGAAAATGCTCTATAGAAATAAACATGGGCTAAATATATTAAGGCATTTTGCTTCTGAAGTAAATGTATCTTGATTCAAGAATGTTTAGATATTTGTACTTGAAAATAAAATAAGAAATACTGAGGAAGAAAATTATTTTTTGCAGTGAAAACTAAAACTGAAAATCAAAAACGGTATAGACTTTTAAAAATTACAAAAACTAAACTTTTAACTTAAAATTAAAATCAAAACAGAATATATGAAAAATAAAACAATTATCCCAATTGTAATGAAAACTATAATAGTATCTCAGTGATACTAAAATAACACTGGATGTTACTTATATTCCAGAAAATATGGTAAAATTGGTCAAATATGGTCTTTCAGAATCAGAAGAGCTTTATTACCAAGTATGTTTACACACACAAGGAATTTGACTTGACGACAGGAGCTTCCAGTGCAGAAGAAAGTACAGACATACTGTTGTGCAGACATACATGGGAATAACACAGAAATTAAATAATGTACTATATACAGAAATAGAAGTATAGGAAACATTCTTTAATTGTTTAAATAAATGTACAGATATGTTATAAGTGTGCAGATATGTTATTTACAAAGTGTGCAGTTTACAAGTGTACAAATTTTGGATTCTGTGTATATAAATGTCAGTTGTGATGAACGATGTATGAAGTTTTAATTGTTCAGACTGAAAATAGCCTGCGGGGAAAAACTGTTCTTGTGCCTGGCTGTTCTGGTGGTCAGTGCTCTGTAGTGCCGACCAGGAGGCAACAGTTCGAAGAGAGAGTGGGCTGGGTGTGAGGGGTCCAAAGTGATTTTCTTAGCCCTTTTTTTTCACTCTGGATCTTGGAGGCTGGGCAGAGGGGCACTGATAATCCTTTCAGCAGTCCTGACTGTCTGTTGTAGTCTCTTGATGTCTGATTTGGTAGCTGAACCAAACCAGACAGTTATGGATGAACACAGGACAGACTCAGTGACAGCAGAGTAGAACTGTTTCAGCAGCTCCTGTGGCAGGTTGAATTTCCTCAGCTGGCGACGAAGTACAACCTCTGCTGGGCGTTTTTAGCAATGAAGTCTATGTGAGTGTTCCACTTCAGGTTCTGAGAGATGGTGGTGCCCAGGAACCTGAATGACTCCACTGCAGCCACAGTGCTGTTCATGATGGTGAGTGGGGGGAGAGTAGAGGGGTTCTTTGAAGTGCAGTCATTTGTGTAGAGGGAGAAGAGCAGTGGGGAGAGAACACACCCCTGAGGGGCACCAGTGCTGTTCGTGATGGTCCTGGATGTGAGTTTGCCCAGCCTCACTAGTTGCTGCCTGTCTGTCAGGAAGCTGGTGATCCACTGACAGATGGAGGTGGGCACGGAGAGCTGTGTGAGTTTGTCTGAGAGAAGGTCAGGCATGATGATATTGAAGGCCGAACTGAAGTCCACAAATAGGATCATTGCGTAGCTGAAGAGGATCCAGCAAGGGTCCAGTGATGTCCTTCAGGTAGGCCAGGACCAGTGTGTGAAGTGCAGATCAGAGCGGGTGCTGGGTGTCAGCCTGGCCTTTTCAAATCGACAGTAAAACACATTCAGATCGTCAGCCAGTTGTTGATTCTCCACAGACTGTGGGGGTGGTGTCTTGTACAAGGTGATGTTCTTCAGACCAGTCCATACTGACGCTGGATCATGGCTGAAAACTGTTTTCTCAGCTTTTCAGAGTAGTTATTTTTAGCCACTCTGATCTTCTTTGTTAGTCTGTTCCTGGCCTGGTTATACAAGACTTTATCCCCATTTCTGTAAGCATCCTCTTTGGCGTGAC
>NW_015506385.1:53079-64402 GCF_001515645.1 Sinocyclocheilus grahami
TGCTGCCTGTCTGTCAGGAAGCTGGTGATCCACTGACAGATGGAGGTGGGCACGGAGAGCTGTGTGAGTTTGTCTGAGAGAAGGTCAGGCATGATGATATTGAAGGCCGAACTGAAGTCCACAAATAGGATCATTGCGTAATTCCCAGGTCTGTCGAGGTGTTGCTGGATGTAATGCAGTCCCATGTTGACTGCATCATCCACAGACCTGTTTGCACTGTAGGCAAGCTGAAGAGGATCCAGCAAGGGTCCAGTGATGTCCTTCAGGTATGCCAGGACCAGTGTGTGAAGTGCAGATCAGAGCGGGTGCTGGGTGTCAGCCTGGCCTTTTCAAATCGACAGTAAAACACATTCAGATCGTCAGCCAGTTGTTGATTCTCCACAGACTGTGGGGGTGGTGTCTTGTACAAGGTGATGTTCTTCAGACCAGTCCATACTGACGCCGGATAGTTGGCTGAAAACTGTTTTCAGAGTAGTTTTTTTTTAGCCACTGATCTCCTTTGTTAGTCTGTTCCTGGCCTGGTTATACAAGATTTCATCCCCATTTCTGTAAGCATCCTCTTTGGCATGACGAAGCTGTTTGAGTTTACCAGTAAACCACAGTTTATCATTATTGAATGATGCACATATCCTCACAGAAACTGATATATGAAGTTACAGTCTCTGTGAGCTCGTCCAGATCGGTGTGCCAGGACCAGTGTGTGAAGTGCAGATCAGAGCGGGTGCTGGGTATCAGCCTGGCCTTTTCAAATCGACAGTAAAACATATTCAGATCGTCAGCCAGTTGTTGATTCTCCACAGACTGTGGGGGTGGTGTCTTGTACAAGGTGATGTTCTTCAGACCAGTCCATACTGACGCCGGATAGTTGGCTGAAAACTGTTTTCAGAGTAGTTTTTTTTTAGCCACTGATCTCCTTTGTTAGTCTGTTCCTGGCCTGGTTATACAAGATTTCATCCCCATTTCTGTAAGCATCCTCTTTGGCATGACGAAGCTGTTTGAGTTTACCAGTAAACCACAGTTTATCATTATTGAATGATGCACATATCCTCACAGAAACTGATATATGAAGTTACAGTCTCTGTGAGCTCGTCCAGATCGGTGGCTGCAACTTCAAAAACACTCCAATCAGTGAGGTCGAAACAGTCTTTTTAAACCCCGCTCTGCTTCATTAGTCCATCTTTTAACAGGTTTAGCTGATTTCAATTTCTGTCTGAAAGTCGGTATAAGATGAACCAAACAGTGATCAGAGAGCCCCAAAGCTGCTCGTGGGACAGAGTGATATGCATCCATTATAGTGGTGTAACAGTGATCCAATAAATTACTGTCTCTGGTGGGACATGTAAGGTGCTGCTGGTATTTTGGCAGTTCACGAGAGAGATTTGATTTGTTAAAATCTCAAAGAACGATTAAAATAGAGTCTGGGTACCTTTGCTCCATTTCAGTTATTTGCACGGCCAGCTGTTGCATCGCGGCGCTCATGCACGCGTCCGGGGGAACGTACACATTCGCCAGACTGAAAGAGGAAATCTCACGTGGCGAGTAGAAAGGTTTACAGTTTATGAAGAGTGCCTCTTAAGTTAAGACAGCATACCCTTTTTAGCATTTGTTACATCTGAACACCAACTTTAATTGATGTAGAAACACAATCCACCACCTCTTGTTTTCCCCGTTAACTCCACGATGTGATCCGCCCTGAACAGCTGGTAGCCCGGTGTCCTGACCTTTTATCCTACCCGTCAGATTGTCCTACCAGGGTTTACGGCGCATGCACACATCAATATTTCGTCCTTTTTCTCTCGCTGAACAACAATATTTAATGTATCTTCATTACTGTAAGGGTAGGTTTAGGGTTGGGGTAGGTGTAGACTTTAATAAAAATATTTATTGTTGGTTTCCTATAGCTGTATCCCTTCTAGCCACAACCGCGAATATAACATAATTACTGTATTTGCATTACTGTAAGGGTAGGTTTAAGGTTGGTGTAGGTGTAGATGTTAATAAACCATAATTTTACAGGTAGCATTTTTGTTGTCGAATTGTACTACCCACTGTTTAATAGGAGGTAGCAAAATCTGACAGGGTAGCACAAATCGACAGAACAGGTGTCGCGCGTTATCCTAAATGGCTTCACTCAGCCAGGTTTCAGTGAAGCACAGTGCAGCAGAGTTTGAAAAGTCCTTGTTGGTGCGGGTGAGGAGAAGAAGTTCATCCGTTTTGTTAAGAAGGGAGTGGACATTCGCGAGATGAATGCTTGGGAGCACAGTTTGAAAGCCGCTCATGCAGAGCTTAACCGCCGGCGCATTTCTCTCTTCTGCGTCTGCACGTGTGTTTGAACAACACAGCTGTACATCCGACTAGAATGCCCAACAAAACGTCCGAATAATCAAAAAACGGAAAAATATTGTCTGGGATGTGTTGCTTAATGTTAAGGAGTTCGTCTCTGGTAAAACTTATAGAAGAAGAATGATAAAACACAGAAAAAACTAACAAAAACGTAAGAAGAATAGCGGATCTCAGCGCCGTGGCTGCCATTTGCGGCACCATCTTGTTTTTAAAACAAGCTTCATGCATATTTTCTATTAGCACAAATTAACTCCATCTGTTAAAGCCATAATCTTCTCCCCAGAGCTTTTAACCTCATCCAACTATTTAATCTTACTTTAAACTCATTAACAGTTACTATACATTTCCCTTAATACATGCTGCTCGATGGGGTCTAGAAGTTAAAGATGTGGGCTGGTAACTGAAAAGCTGGAATGTTTGAACCCTGAAAGTTTGGTCCATGAACGATCAGCACTGCATTAACCTGTGCTTCATCCAAGGATACTAAGTTTTCTGTAAGTCACTTGGATAAACTCTTCTGTTAAATAATGACTTTACTGTAAACAATCAAGATGCTTTAATGCTGCACAAACTGTATGTACAGTGGGTTTTCTGACACTGCATTGCATTAGTTAAAAATTTAAATCAAGTGGCTGTATTTGCATCTCAAATGCTGCAGGATCTTTACTGATTTTTTTTATCTTTTATAACGTTTGCTTTTATGAATCTGCTGGTGTTTTGGTCATTAGTGGATGTACTGTGTGAAGTGGGGTTGTTATAGTAAACCAAACTAAAACAATTAAAAGATGTTACTTTAAATATATTGCCATGGCAATTTTTCTTTCTTTAGTTTAACTTGATGTACTAAAATAACTAAAACCGATACAAATGAATCAAAACAATACAGACATAATTAAAAAAATATAAACAAAGAAATTAAAATTACAAATGCGCAATAAAATTACAAAAACTTTAACGACAATTAAAATGAAAACAGAAAATATAAAAACAAAAACCAATTGAAAATATTTATAAAAAATATAATAGTAGGTACTAATAGTATAATAGTAATATCTAAATGATATTAAAATAACACTACTTGAAATAAATGTTGACAAATAAATTATAAAAAGTGAATGTACTGTAAGAAGCAGGTTCTTATAGTTAACATAAACTAAAACCAAAACCATAAAAAACATTTTTGTTACTTTAAATAAAATAAACTGAAATAAAATAAATTTGATTTCAGCTAGTTGCTAAAGCAAAATGTCTCACTTTAATTAAATTTTTAATTTGATGCACTAAAATAACATAAAAAAACTAATACAAATTACAAGAATAAACAACAAAATTACTAAAACTACAATAAACTACACTACCTTAACTACAATTAAAATGAAAACAGAAATAAAAACCAATTGTAAATAATTATAAAAACTATAATAGTATCTCATCAAAATAACACTACTTGAAATAAATGTTAACTGAAATAAAATGTAAAAAACTTAAACTTTTATTTAATTTCAGTTAGTTGCCAAATACATTTCTCATTTTAGCTTAGTTTAATGTGACGCACAAAAATAACTACAAATAAAACAAACAAAAAAACCCGACTAAAAATGATCAAATGCACAACAAAATTACTAACATTTTTCTTAACTTAAATTAAAAAGGGAAAATATGAAAATAAAACCTGATTCAAAATATTAATAAAAACTATAATAGTATAGTAATACTATAGATTAAAAGTGTAGATAGATTTATATTTAGTAGTGCTATAGATATAGATTTAGTAGATTTGGTGATACTAAAACAGCACTGGTAGTGAAGTCAGTTCTCCTCGAGTTTACACACAGTTCTTTAACTCTTGTTATTTCCTTCAGGCTATGAAGGCGAGAACTGTGACCTTGATGTGGATGAGTGTGAAACGCAGCCGTGCGACAACGACGGCAAATGCTTCCAGCGATCCGACTCCAGACACTACAGACTTCTGCCTGATCTGGACATGGACTTCAGCTATGAGAGCGCAGCCGGATTCCTGTGCCACTGCCGCGCTGGATTCACAGGTCAGATACTGTTTCTGGATTACACAAGCTTCAGTCTGGATCCAGCCCTTACAAAGATCTAATTTTACTGTACATTTCTGCCGTATGGACATCAACTTGAGATAAGCTATTACTACATATAATGTAGAAACTTTCATTTTCTGTAAAGCTGCTTTGTAACGAATGTTGTTGAATTGAATCATCAACATCATCTTCTCAAAGAGCTGCTAGTAACCGGAGATTCTCTGTTTCGCAGGCGACAATTGTTCAGTTAACGTGAACGAATGCGAGTCCGCGCCGTGTGAAAACGGAGGCAGCTGTGAAGATCTCATCAATGCGTTTGGGTGCTCGTGTCCTGCGGGGTTCACAGGTGTGTGAGTGTGCTCCGTATATCACTTTACTTCACATCATTCAAAATAATGCACATATATCAATGTCTGAATGCGCATCGTAATGTAGGCGCACGTCGGAAAACATGCCTCTATTTACATTTTTGCAAAACTCCACAAACTGTTGTTTTAGTATGATTAATATACTATTATAGTTTCTATTTTCATATTTAGTTTCATTTTAATTTTGGTTAAAGTTTTAGTTGAAACTAAAACTAAAACCATAAAAAAGTGTTCTATTCAAAGTTTTTGTATCATTAAGATACTATTGTAGTTTTATAAACATTTTTATTTTTATTTTTTATTTTCATGTTTTCCATTTTAATTTTAATTATAGTTTTAGTAATTTTTCTGAAACTAAAACCAAAACAATCAAAAAGCATTTTCCTTACTTGAAAGTTTAGCATCATTGAGATACTACTATAGTTTTTATTAATATTTTAAATCAGTTTTTTCATATTTTCCATTTTCATTTTAGTTAGATATTTTAGTTTAGTTTTTTAATCTGTCTATATTGTTTTTTTCCATTTGTAGTTATTTTAGTACATCTAAACTAAATTAAAATGAGAAGTGTTGCCTTGGCAATAGCTGAAATGTAAAAAAAGTTTGAGATACTATTATATCTCAAAGTTTTAATTAATGTTTTAAATGAGATTTTTCATATTTTTTTATTTTCATTTTTAATTTAGGTAGAGTTATTTATTATTTAAAGTAATTTCGTTGTGTTTTTGTTATTTTTTGTATTTTTTGTCTATATTGTTTTTCACTTTTCTTTTATTTTGACAATATCTGAAATAATAATATCTTATACAAAGCTCCTAAATCCTGAAAGAAAATGAGCATTTTCACACCATAGGAGTTTATTTTGATCTATTAGTAAACTAAGGCCTGTGATTAACTTTATTATCTGAAGTTCTGAAGCACAGACTCCAATTTTTTTATCTTCAAGATTGCTTCATCCAGTCAGAGTAGATCAAACATGTTTGATATTTTGAGCCGATTTTAGAACACATATTGTTTATATTTGTCATGTGTCTCTTAGCAACCAGTCCCATATTTAGCTAGTTTGTTGCGTTCGGAACAACATGAAAGTCTGATAGTGTGTGATCCTCAGTCGTTTAGTGAACTGCATGCAGTGCTGGTAGTAACGGATTAAGTGTAATCTGGATAATCTGGACATAAAAAATTCTCATAATCTGATTACAGTTTTTTTTATTTTTTTTATTGCATGATTACGTAATATTCACAAAATGGCAGTAAATTATTCATAATTAAATGATTCACCCTAATTCTTCTTTTTATGCATTTAAAATTTTCCATTTAAAAGTTTTGTTTAAATTTGAAGTTTTTAACCCGTTAACTGCCACCGTCCCACCTGTGGGACGTTTGGCGCTCTTTTTTGTTGTCTTTTTTCTCTATCAAATCTTTTATCAATCATCATAAATCATATATCATTTGAAAGCTTAGAAGCCCAAGATTCATCTTGAGAAAACCATTTCGAAATCAGACATTGCGTTACCATGGAAATGGTACTTTAAAATCTTTTGGCGGTCTCCTCCCCCTTAGTGGGCGGTGCCAAGTGTCATATTACTTAAATCAAAACTTTTTATAATCTTGACAAAAAACATATAATTGGAAAGGTCTGAGTCTTAGGATTCCATATTTGGTGGTTATTTTGAGAATAATATATATATATTTTGAGTCACAATATTGACAGAGAAATCTAGACGTTTGTGACAGAAAAAATGCATTAAAAAAATTCAATGGAGTTTGGATGGCACCCGGTGGCTATTTGTGGTATAACGCCCTAAATAAAATCATATCAACTTCAAATTTGGAACATAACTTATTTAGACATAAGGCTATAATTTTATACCAATTTTAGAGTAAAACCTGATATGTAAAATATTTATTATATATGAAATAAAATTAATATAGTGCATTTTCTTTACAGTAAATTTAAACTACTATAACTTTTTGATACTTAAATATTTTGAGAAAATTCCACTTTTGCGATAATTTGCTGATTTTCTTCTTTAAAAAGAGACCTTATGTCTGTATTCCAAAGTGTTCATAAATTACAACAATTTAAGTTTGGATAGTGCACCTGCATGCCTATTTTAAAAATGGGGGTGACAGTCAAAGGGTTAAATTTCCCATTGCTTATATATGTAAGGAAAATCTTCCAGCTTTATGGAATTGCCTACTGGCCACTAGTCAGGTGACTATAATTACATGGAAAAAAGAGAATAAAAAGATTTTAGTATTTTTTTTTTTTTTTGGTTTTATTTAAAAATTATTTATTTATTTTAATGTAACATTTCTAAAAGTTAATTAATTATTAGCCTTCAAATTCATCAATTTTCATCAATTTCCCCCTGCAGTTCCTCACAAACCCCAGTCTGGGAAACCATGACATAATGTAATGTTTAATGCACTTGATTTGAATGATGACAAAGAATAAAATCAATTTTATTTCCCTTTGTATTTTTACAAAGTTTACAAAATTAAAAACATTTATCAGAATACAAGACTTCTTATTTTATGTCATTTTGCATCTCAAGTGAATGTATCTTGTTTTTAGTTATTTGTATTGGACAGTGTTATTTCAGTATCATTGATATAATATTATAGTTTTTATTCATATTTTAACCTTTTTTTGTCTTATGGTTAATGTTTAGTAATATTGTTGTGTTTTTTTATTAGTGTTTTCTAAATTCCTATATAATTTTTACTTTAAGTTTAGAATGTAATTTTTACTATTATTTTAGAACATCAAGTTAAACTAAATGAAAATGAGAAATGTTGCCTTGGCATCTAGCTGAAATATAATTTTTTTTTAATTTCAGTTAATGTTTATTTCATTTCAAGCAATGAAAATGCTTTTTTTATGGTTTTAGTTAACTATAGTTATACTAAAGTTACTAAACTCATCATCAAGACTTCTTATTTTATGTCATTTTGCATCTCAAGTGAATGTATCTTGTTTTAAGAATTTAGTTATTTGTATTGGACAGTGTTATTTCAGTATAATATTATAGTTTTTATTCATATTTTAACCTTTTTTGTCTTATGGTTAATGTTTAGTAATATTGTTGTGTTTTTTTATTAGTGTTTTCTAAATTCTTATATAATTTTTACTTTAAGTTTAGAATGTAATTTTTACTATTATTGTCTTGCTTTCTAAAAAAAAAGAATCAATGTTTATGCATAAAACAAGAAAATACATCTGACAGTGGGGTCAGAAAAATAGACTTGTTTTCCATTTAAATTTGAATTTTTCTTGTTTTAAGAAAATTGATCAATTCTAGTAAATCAGAAAACTAGACTTCGTATTTTATGCCATTTTGTATCTCAAATAAATGTATCTTGATTTAAAATATTTGTACTGGATAGTGTTATTTTAATGTCACTGAGATATAAAGTTTTTTTATTAATATGTTGATTTCTATTTCTATATTTTGTTTTAATTTTAAATTTTAAATTTTTTAATTGTTTGTTTTTGTCATTTTTTAAAAATATGTCTATTTAGTTTTGTTTAATTAAAGTTTTCATTTGTAGTTTTAGTTTACTCATTTTTTGTTATTTTTTAAATTAAACTTCAGCTAAATGAAAAATGTTGAGCTGGCAACTAGCTGAAATAAAAAAATAAGGTTTTAGTTTTTTATATTTTATGTTAATATTTATTTTATTTCAAATAATGAAGATATTTTTTTATAGTTTTAGTTTTAGTTAACAATACATTTTTAATTTTTTATTTCTGTTTGAGTTGTTTTAGTACATCAAGTTAAACTAAATGAAAATGAGAAATGTTGCAACAATTTTTCAATATTTAATTTTATTTGTATGGTGGCTGAGAGAGCTCAACGCACTGCAACTTCAGAAAACACATGCAAATAGAAAAAGCACCAGCAAATCCAGAAAACATCTTCATCAGTTTGACAGAACATGTGCTGCAAATACTCGCAATACAACCAAGTACAGAAATGCGCAAGTAGCACAAAATTACCCTAAAAAAAAGAAAAATAACAAGGTTATTTTTTTTTTTGGCTTATTGATTACCATTTGTATAACCACAGTTGTACAAATACCATGGTTAAAACTATGGTTAGTGTAGTAAATCCATGGTTAATTTGTGCATGGTTACAGTAACCATTTTTTTGTATAATAAATGTATTAATTAATTAATTAATTAATTAATTTTAATAGTAGGCTATGGTTAATTTTCGTAAGGTAAATTGTAAAAGTAAGTTAGCCAGCTTACATAACCTTTCACAGTTACAGTAATTGTGTATTTCGTCAGCTTATTTAGGCTAATAATATCCACACAAAAGAGCTAATGAATATGATCAGGGTGTTAAAATAAACGAAAATCTCACCTTTCAGAGTAGACAGTGCATGTCCCAGCCATGTTTGTCACTTTGCGGTTCCCTTAAACATTTTCGATGTGGTCTGTGTTGTTTTTGTCATTTTTTAAAAATATGTCTATTTAGTTTTGTTTAATTAAAGTTTTCATTTGTAGTTTTAGTTTACTCATTTTTTGTTATTTTTTAAATTAAACTTCAGCTAAATGAAAAATGTTGAGCTGGCAACTAGCTGAAATAAAAAAATAAGGTTTTAGTTTTTTATATTTTATGTTAATATTTATTTTATTTCAAATAATGAAGATATTTTTTTATAGTTTTAGTTTTAGTTAACAATACATTTTTAATTTTTTATTTCTGTTTGAGTTGTTTTAGTACATCAAGTTAAACTAAATGAAAATGAGAAATGTTGCAACAATTTTTCAATATTTAATTTTATTTGTATGGTGGCTGAGAGAGCTCAACGCACTGCAACTTCAGAAAACACATGCAAATAGAAAAAGCACCAGCAAATCCAGAAAACATCTTCATCAGTTTGACAGAACATGTGCTGCAAATACTCGCAATACAACCAAGTACAGAAATGCGCAAGTAGCACAAAATTACCCTAAAAAAAAGAAAAATAACAAGGTTATTTTTTTTTTGGCTTATTGATTACCATTTGTATAACCACAGTTGTACAAATACCATGGTTAAAACTATGGTTAGTGTAGTAAATCCATGGTTAATTTGTGCATGGTTACAGTAACCATTTTTTTGTATAATAAATGTATTAATTAATTAATTAATTAATTAATTTTAATAGTAGGCTATGGTTAATTTTCGTAAGGTAAATTGTAAAAGTAAGTTAGCCAGCTTACATAACCTTTCACAGTTACAGTAATTGTGTATTTCGTCAGCTTATTTAGGCTAATAATATCCACACAAAAGAGCTAATGAATATGATCAGGGTGTTAAAATAAACGAAAATCTCACCTTTCAGAGTAGACAGTGCATGTCCCAGCCATGTTTGTCACTTTGCGGTTCCCTTAAACATTTTCGATGTGGTCTGTGACTATTTGCAGCGTGTTTCTGCTTTTGCAGCGATTTTCTTTATTTGTTTGTGTTGTGAGCATTTGCTCACAACAAATGCTTTATTTGTTTGTGTTGTCAAATTAATGAAGATGTTTTTTCTATTTGCAGCGCGTTGAGCTCTCTCGGCCACCGTATATTTCAGTTAGTGGGCATTTTATTTTAAGTAACAAAAACTTTTTTTCTCCTGTTTCTCTCTTTTCTGCACACACATGTCTGCTCTAGACTTGTATTGCTCTGGTTTACTCTTGATTTTTAGTATTGTTGCACTGCTAACATTGTTGGTTTCAGTATAAACTCTTGTTTTTTCCCCCTCATGTGGATTATAAAAGCCTCAGCTAAATGATTAATGTAATGTAACAGTAGCACAGCTTTTTGCATTCTGCATAGCATGTGCTGGAATGAAGTCCATTTATATTTTCATAGCACTTTTTGTTACACTCATCGTTTCAAGGCAGCCTATCAGTTAATTTAGCTTCATGTTTAATATTGCCAAGGAATACAAAATATATGGCAAACAACCACAAGCTTCTACAGTTTGCACTGGTGAAAACTGATAGCTTGCAGGAACGGTTGCACAATAGCAGACTGTGTGTTTGATACCTGCTGTCATCCGCAGTGATGGACTGTCTTGCTCAGCTGCATGTGCACATGTAGTGCATACATTTCTGTTTTGTTTAGTTTGGGCATATTTACTAGTGCAGTGTTATTATTCAGCAGTAGTTAACAGTCGTCCCACAGACTAAACAAACAGCAGTTAAGTTGCAACCATATGCTGACATGCCCATCCCGTTAGCAGGATTACATTACTGATTAAAGACAAGGGATTAAAGTAAATGCAATTAAAAGTCCGTTAATTTCATTTAGTTCACTGTTCTGTAAGTCATTGGCTCTGATGTATAAAGGTTGTTACAGTAACTTCATAGGTAGATTTTTATGACTTTCTGCTTAAGATCTATATCTTTATATATATATATATATATATATATATATATATATATATATATATATACTTAGTCTAAAATATAAATTAGGCTAAAATATAGTCTAAAGATATCAAATAATTTTAAATGCAAAATGTAGATGTCTTGCTACTAAATAAACAAGTTGTGAATAAAATATTGAAATTTGA